>NC_089788.1:56412047-56429547 GCF_040412425.1 Macrobrachium rosenbergii
CCATCCCCTCCAACTTCCCCTCTTCCTCCCCTCCCCTCCCTCTTCCTCTCCCCACTCGTAAACTGTCATTCAGAGTTTTCCCAGGCAGCGCTGGTTGGTCAGCTAGTACACACACATATATACACACATATACACACATATACATACATATATATATATATATATATATATATATATATATATATATATATATATATATATATATATATATATATATATGGCAGGATAGAACTAAGAAATGATAATTATCATATAATTATCCGTAAAAATGCTTCATAATGATAAAGCCGCAACATTAATAATGGCAGGAGATAAGGGTTATATGGGAAATTGCACTGTACTTACTATATTTCTTCTTCATTAACATATTAGGAGTACATTTCTGAACAAGTGTTTGTGATGAAAGCTTCGGGTTATAACGTTCAGTTGTAAGAGGAATTTTGGCTCGAACTCGAATGTAGTGTTAGAAGAGAACACGACAAATCTGTACCAGTAATATTTTTTTAAAAGACCTATCTATTTTCACATTTCACTACTTTCCTTTACTGCGATGTCAGCTATAACCTCAACTATTTCAAAAACAGAAACTGTGTATTCTTCATGTTCGAACATCCATGGGAGTTAGTTCGTCGTTAGGTACATGGAAGAACTAGAATTATTTATGGTTCTGTATCAAAAGCGCAAAATCAGGAAAGACAAAAATACTCCTTGTGTGCGGTCAATAGGTAAAACTGGAATCTTATTTCAATGAAGTAATGTTAAAATGTATTTTGCTTGTAGTAATCGTTGAATACTATATGAGACATAATATTATGTCTTCAACTTCAAACCATGCTATATTGCCATGCTCTTACTGTTATATGTCCTTTAACAGGTGCAGGTGCTTGATAACGACAACCACATTCTTAGATATAAAAAAAAGCCCTTTGTACAATGTTGCATCGTGCTGAAAGCAAAGATTGGTATATATTATCATTTTGTACGGTACACCAACATAAATTCTTGATGAAATGCTCATGCTTGACAAGGCAATTTCGGAGGCGTGAGGAAGCTGCTGGGAACCGTCCATAGTCTTGAGAATATTTTCCTAATTAATCCATATTCTAACCTAGTTTTAGATTTAAAAATAACTTCCTTTAGAATTCATAACTTAGAGGGTCTTTGGCCTCGAAAATATATCTATATGAAATGCACGTTCCGACTATAAGGCGTTACCCTGGAAAATATTTTCCTGTAGTGCGACATTATGTTGCATGTTACATGAAACAAATGGCTACTGGTAAAATGAATAAAAACGGTCATTTTGATTTTGGTAATTTCTCACACCACTTTCACAGCAAACCAGTCATTTTCCCATTTACGTATTATAACAGGTACTTCATTTCGGTCACAAAACCTAATCATTTCTGTTCTGAGGTTGTTATAGCCGCGTGATGCTTCTCGGCCAGTCATTGGTGGGTGATGCTGGTAGCAGAGCTGACCACTGAACCTATTCCATATCTAATTATTATGCTAACCATCTTTTAACACAGAAAGCATTTTCGTATCACGTGTGCATGCAACTACCTCAGCCTTGAAAAGATTTTCCTGTGTGGTGCACTTGCTGAAAAGTTCTTAGCCTGTATAGTCTTTTGCCATCCATTGTTCATGCTAACAGTCTTTAGCCCTGAAAGCATTTTCATATCAAGTGCACGAACTAGCTAGTTCTTAAACTTGAAGACTGTCTTATGTAGTGCACACACTAAAAGTTACTAGTCCAGAAAATAATTTTATGTCAAGTGCTTGAGCTAATTAGTCGGTATAACTTGCGAATTGGTGATGTTTCCTCATCATTTATATCTCCTTATTGGCTTCTATGTATAAACATGAAACGCTGCACGTTTATCCTGCAACAGTTATTAACAGTTTAATCTCTCTCTCTCTCTCTCTCTCTCTCTCTCTCTCTCTCTCTCTCTCTCTCTCTCTGGTCCCCCTCGACGATGCGTATGTCATAATTCACTTTGAAGACGAAATAAGGATCACGCATAGTGTAGTAAAGTAATGGGTGTAATTTTAGCAGTTACTAACTGTGCCAATACCTGCAGAGATATCCGGGGAGCGGACGTCGTCGTTTTGTGTTTCATCCCTCCGAGTCCTGGCTATTTTCTTTAATTTGGTGTTCTTTCGAACATATACATTATTTCAGCGTTATGATAGTGCATAAGAATGATCATTTTTTATTTCTTTTATTCTTCATAGAGAGAGAGAGAGAGAGAGAGAGAGAACGATTTTATCTTACATGTTGTAAGTTTTTGTTTCGTATATAGTTTTCTGTCTCTCCCCTTATCTTATCGTATTTGTTTTTAAAGATTATGCCTCAGCAGATGATAATTTGAAAATATATAATCCTCTTTCTCCCTCTCCCCGTCCCGCTCCAACCAAAAAAGAAAAAGAATCTCTTTTGAAAGTGGCTGCTCAAGGAAACGTTTTATATTTCTCGAAACATTTTGTAAACACCCAGTGATTAATTCATGTTTATTATTTGGTCAAGGCAATGAAGCATCGTGGTTCAGCGTACGATGTTATTATTCACTGTATATGACAAGAAGGTCTCGGGGAGGGAACAGCACCCGGCTTGAAGAATAACAGAGCAAACACGTGCTGTTGTAAAAACATTCTGTGGGTGTGTCCTTGCTTAATGGGGTTCGGTATCCTTAATGCTCATTCTTATGCAATTGCCTTTCTTAGGTTGCTTTTCCCTGGTTTATTTATTCACTTTTTCCATGCCTTTGACTAATTTTCTGCAGTTGTCTCTTTTCTCTTTCTTCGTATGTGGGCGTTCTGTTTCAAATAAAAATGCTTAATGGGTTCATGATCTCTTTTTGTTTTTTTCGTATAGAAGTGTAAGCACTTCAGCTAACTGATAATAAAGCATGTAGTCAAATTAAGAACAACGGAATCAGTGAAGCTGAAGGCGATATATGCTGATAAAGAGACCATGTTTATCTATACACAACTAGATTTTTATTCAACATTTATATCGATGTCTGATAGGATCTTCAATATTTACATGCACAAGTTAGCAAAAAGAGCAAGTTCATGTCATTGCCACATTCAACATAAATTACCCCAATAGTTAAAAAAAAAAAGCTTAGCAACGTAAATCGCTCCATACACCCACACTATAGGACAATCAAGAACAAAGCCGGTTCCTTTACACATATTAACGTTCCTATCTGTCTTGCATGTACCCTCTAGTTCCTGGGATGTTAAGGTCCTTCAGTGTCAGTAGTAATAAGAACTTTTCTTGTGAACCTTCTCTTGGGTACATGTTTCTAATAGATCATTCTAGTTAGCTTCCTCAGTTGACAAACAATTTATCTTGGGGTGGTTTGTCTGGATACTATTTTGCACACATGTAGGGTTGAGGGATATCTCATCTTTATCATCATGAAAAAAATGAAATATTTAGTTTAAAGGACAGCGTGCTTCAGTCAAAAAAATTAACAACATATTGAGAATAAAATCATTTAAGGTCAGTTGTTACTAGATTATGCCCAGAAACTGCTAAGCTGAACACACGGATTTTCGGGAGATCTAAAACAATGCACTGAACCTGCCTTTTGTATCGCCTCTTCAACGTCCTTTTTGGTGCCATGAACATATTATCCACCAAAGGTTTTGTCATAACTTATCAAAAAGAATTCATGACATCCGCAGTGTAACATAACTTCTTATTTGACTGATCGTGCTTATTGTTCATGGTTTCTAGTTTAAGTTTAACAGTGCACTTTTTTGTTGTTTTATCAGTCATCCCTCTTCATCAAATAGTGAACAGTTGTCAGATAGACCATACATGAAAAACTCCGGCATGTCGTAGTCACGAGCCAGTGCTATTTGTATCGTAAGGTGGGCAGTCTCTTTGACGTCTTTTTGCTAGATTTCCATACAAGAACTGCACCTGGTGTTCCCTTGTGATCAATTTTGTAGTTCGAGTTTGTGGAATGTACTTGAAATCATCGTTGCTTTACCTTCACACCTTGTTTTGTGGTGCAGAATACATGTTATTACGGGTTTGAAATGCTTTCAAATTCTTTTCTTTGGTATCTTTAAAAACTATTGCTTTTGAAACTGGATTCTGCAATGGGTTATGAAGTATATCAGATGGGTTACCCTTGTTTAGTGTAAATTATATTACAAAATTGACTTGACATTTGCATGTAAGCTCTGGAGTTTGCAATTTGGAAAACTTGTGGAGAATATTCAACCCTTCAACACAAGCAGTGGAGCCTGTAACCTCGCGAAATAGATTCGAGATCATAAGATGCTCATGAATTGTGATCCCCCATTCTGCTGCAAACTGTTTTTTATTTCATGCATTTCTTTTGAGATACGTCAATGTTTGTGCTATGAGCATATCGACAGCAATGCTGTGAATTTGTTCGGATCCCATTTCAGAACTTCCTTCCCCTTCGTGAACTTTTTGTGTCCTCTGGGGCTGTCTTGCACAGATTTCTTGTAGGCATGAAAAAGATTGTCACTGGTGGTTAGCACAGTCAAATACAGCAGATAATTGTCAAGGTTACCTTACTGTACCCGTAACTAGTTTCCAGAAAACTTGTCTGTCATAAAGGATCAATACCTAGTCAGAACAGCCTTAGATTATCATAGTACAAAAATTCCACGATCAACAAATCTCTCAAAATCTAGAGGACCTCGTCAACTGACATCTAGATTCTCGTTGATCTACTTTGCTGGATCTGAATTAGCAATGGGAGCTCTTTAGAAAGGACTTTACCTGCAAGCTAAATATGGTTTCTCCCAACATGCACATGCCTTTTACTCCCCATGTCGTGCACATTTCCTGAAGTTTCCACCTCATTCTAATAAAAAGTGCTGCATTTTCTTCATTTTCTGATCTTTCTCTCTCGCTTTGCATCTTTGTAAGAGACTTCTGTGGCAGCGTTGTTTGTAGCGTGCGTTACTCACATGGTAGAAAAATCTGCTTCCTCACCCAATGAGCTGAAACAGTTAGTCACAATGTTATCTCATATTTTTGCAGCTTCCCTAATATATCTCTGCCATTTCAGTAGTTAACTTACCATCATCACGTTTATTACATATGTTATACAAATTTTTATGTGGTTTTAAGTCGATATATAGTGTTTTAACGCTTTAGACAGGTTTGAGACGTCTGTGTTGGCATTTCATTTCGGCAACTTGCGAACAAAAATAATCAATATAACTTATAGTTAGAATTGATTACTAAACATTAGGTTTTTGTTGGTTTTTCACAGGTCAGTCAGTGGAAATTTCATGCAAATCAGAGCATATTAACAGAGGTATAGTAAGTTTTATAATCAAAGTGCCGCCATCTTTGATGACGTCATAGGAAACATTCCCCGTACTCAAACTTTCCCACGGAACTGTTGGTAGATCCTGGATTAAAAGTCTCTACGATTGGGCTGTTAGCTCTATGCTTTTTCTTGACCCCAGTTGATATTGGCATCTTTTTCAAAATGGGCATGTGATTTATGGGATGCTGGAAATCAAACTACGAACATTGCTAACTCGAGCCTAGTGCTTCTACCACTATATATATATATATATATATATATATATATATATATATATATATATATATATATATATATATATATATATATATATATATATATATATGTATATATATATATATATATATATATATATATATATATATATATATGTGTAGAATCTACTGGTCACTTTTAATAGACATATGTAATTCTAATAGCCACATTGTATTATTAGAATTACATATATATATATATATATATATATATATATATATATATATATATATATATGTATGTATGTATGTATGTATGTATATGTATATATATATATATATATATATATATATATATATATATATATATATATAGTGTGTATATATATACTGTATATATACAGTAAGTGTGTATATATATATATATATATATATATATATATATATATATATATATATATATATATATATATATATATATATATATATATATATATGTACGGTGAGTAAAACGTTTATGTGTGCAGATATGCATATAGCTTATATAACAACAGCAATTTGGTATGTATTTTACGGTAATCTTATAAACGCGATTATTAAAAGACGCAAGTTTCAGCAGCAGTATTTCCCAAGTTCGAAGGCTGGATCATCTTCGGATATTGTTCGTGTGAGAGAGCAAACCGTGTTTGAAAAAGTAAGAAAACTCGATAACCGTGCATCATCCCTCGAAGCTATTGGCTCTTGCATTAATTGCCAGGCGAAAGAGAAAACTGCTTTTTTGAGCAAGATGCCAGAGCGGAAGTTATCTCTGGTATGTTTTTGAAAGTGGATCGTGCTGTGTTCCGAGGACACAGGGAGCTAACAGATGCGCGCGCGTGCACACATACACACACACACACACACACACACACACACACACACACACACACTAACAAACATATAGTTATAGAGAAACAGACAGTTCTGTTCAGTTCGCTTTATTATATCCAAGATACAGAGGTATGAAATGACAATTCTGCGAGATACAATGAAGTCGGAATATGTACTGATTTACTTAGAAATAATTCATGATTAATCACGTCTTCATATTATGTGATAAAAACAAAACAAAATTCCTTAAAATTTCATTCACATATCTTTTTAAAATCTGTATTTTCCCGGTATAGGTCAGCTTTAATGACATCATTACAAATGAAATGTCAGAATAAAACAGGTAAAAGCATTGACAGGTAATATAAATAAGAAAACAGTATAATATATAAATACAAGTAAATCAACTATAAACTTTGCAAGGTTACCTCATTTGATTTTCATGAGTTCCATTATTTATAAAATTGGAATGTTTTAAACTGGGCCTCTTTACACGAATAATGTTTACTTTCATGAATTAATTATTAGGATATTAACTACCGATACATTTTACAGCCATATATCTAGGGAAAGTTGTTTCAGAAAAATTAGTTTAACATTCTGTTAATTTCAGCATAATATTTACTTAGAGTGCTGGTTATGTAATTATCATAATTCAAATAAATTATCATGTATCCCAAGCACTCTCATGATTTCACAACTTTAACTTTATAAATACCAATCTTGAATGACTTGTAATTTTCGTTTTCTTTCGTATCAGTATTAAGAACCATGTATTTGGTCCTCTTGGGATAATATTCAAATCATTATTAAAAGTGTTCTCATATGATGTACCTATTAAATTTTATAGATCAGTAGCTGGGGTGCCAACAACACAATATCATCAGGTATGCGATGATACTTGATTTAAAATGTCTGAGCGGCAATCATCAGTTATCATAGAAATAGGTAAAAAAGATAGATAAGTCAACTGACGGATATACAGACAAATAGGGATGATGATATTTCGACACCTTCTTCTAAGGTTATCCCACCTTGCATTGCAAGGGTAAATAATTTATTATTTTCTCTCATCTTTCTTTTCTTTTCTTTCGTGCCTTGTGGCATCATATATCTTTACAAATGATATTAAATACGTAAATGAAAAGGCGCAATTTAAGAAGTCTCAGGCGGATGAAAGAGGATTCCAAATGTGTCCTAGCAGAAGTTAGGTGGCAACATACTTCAGTTGTCTTGGCAGTCTGCTGATGGAGATGGTTCCACCCAAAGGAATACAGAATAGCTCCAGGACCTCATTGTAATGGTTGTAGGTTTAGATGAGAAGACCAACTGATGTGAATATCATAAGCAGTAGTGATAAATGGAGCCTTTCAGTTGTGGTATGAGTGAATTTATTTACAGCTGTGAATATAAATCTGTTATTGCGTTTTTATCTAATTAGCAATATCTAATTACATGCAGGCTTTTATATAGATGTACTGCGTAATTATGCATACTTTCACAAAGCCATAATTTATAATAAAAGTTGTGGTTTTATAGTTATGATATACAGTTAAAGGTTATAGTTATGATATACAGTTAAAGATTACATTAATTTATGTAGTTGTATTGCTCATTGGATGATCACCCTGTCCTTGGCCAAGCGGTCCTGCCTCGCCACGATCCAGGTCCATGAAGGCGTTCAGATGCCACTCCTGTACTATGCACTCTGCAAGGAGTTGGCCATCATCCTGCCAGGCTTTCTGCGGCCCATCCTACGGGTCACCCTCATTGACCGATGTGAGGAGCAACCCCCTCCCCATGCCAACATGACCCCTGTCAAGGCCCGAGAATGTTTCCCACAAACCTTCCAGGATGTGCTCGTGTCTAAGGAAGGCCTTAACGCAGCTCCACTGAGGCCAATGGCAGGCCCTCCCATGAAAATTCGGCTTGAGGACACGGTCCCTTTCACCATCCACACCCCACAGCAGATCCCCTACACTTTCCGCGAACCTGTCAAGAATGAACTAAACTCCATGGTCCAGCAGGGGATCATTAAGCCTTGTGGTGATGAGCCATCGAAATGGTACCACCCTCTAGTCATCATCACAAAAGCAAAGGGAGTTCCCATCATGGTGGATCTCACCAAGCTGAACGCACAAATCTCCCAACCAGCCCACCCTTCACCCACGCCCTTAGCTGCTGTCCGCGCTGTTGACTCCACTGCCAAGTTCTTCAGCACCGCGGACGCTCTACATGGCTACTGGCAGATGGAGCTAGCAGAGGAGGACCACCACCTCACCACTTTTATTACGCCTTACAGACGCTTCCAGCATTGGCGGGGACATATGGGCTTTGCTGCCACCAGCCATGCCTCTTGTTACCATGGCAACCTGGCCCTCCAAGGCACAAAGAAGTGCCTCAAGGCTGTTGATGACATTCTCATCTTCGACGACGACCTACTGGCACACTACCGCAGGATCCACAAACTACTCGCCCGCTGCTGCAAAAAGGGCATCACTCTCAACAGAGAAAAGTTCACAGTGGCAGAGACCCGAGTGAATTTCTGTGGCTTCACCCTTTCTGAAGAAGGAATCACTGCTGATCCAGGACGGGTTGCTGCTCTGCAAGACTTCCCCACACCATCCAACCTGAAGGACCTATGTTCCTTCATGGGGTTAGTAAACCAATTGGCGGAGTTTACCCCAGATATCATCCTGACCACACAGCCCTTTTCCCCATTCATGAGCCTGAAGCGCTCTTTTATTTTGACACCAGACCATGACCAGGCCTTCAGACACGTGAAGCAAGCACCCTCAAGCCTGTCTGTTCTTGCGTCTTTTGACCCAACCCTGCCGACCATTCTCCAGACAGACACATCTTGTCTGTATGGAATAGGCTACACCCTCTTCCAAGACCAAGACTCCAGACGTCTCCAAGTTGTCCAGTGTGGATCCCGTTTTCTCACAGAGTCCAAGATGAGGTATGCAACGATTGAACTGGAGATGCTTGCAGTATCTTGGGCCCTCACATACTGCTGCTTATACCTCAAATGACTGCCAACCTTCACCCTGCAAACTGACCATCATCCACTGGTGCCCACCATCAACAGCCACACTGAACGTGGTAAAAAACCCATGGCTTCAGTGAATGAAGAGCACATGTTGCAATACCAATTTATTGCAGTGTGGCATGGCGGCAAGTCTCTATGCATCCCAGATGCACTCTACTGTGCACCAGTCAGCTACCCCACCTCTGAGGATATGACTGGCTGTGCTGAGGTAACGGCACACGTCAGGTCCGTCATCAGCGCTGCAACAGCTTCCCAGAACAAGGATGTCCCAATCATCGATGCCAACCGGACCCTGCAGGACATGTTGATAGCAGCACAGGCCGACCCCACCTACGTTTGCCTTTGTGATTGCATAATTTCTGGGTCTCCATGAATCAGTACAACCTATACACATCCTTACTACTGTACTGGAAGCTGCAAGAAGCCCTCTCTACTGACAGCAACCTTGTACTCTATGGGGCAAGAGTACTGGTTCCTGCAGCTCTACGTTGCCACACACTTGGCAGACTCCACGACTGCCACTGAGGTGTCAAGACTGCCAAACACTGGGCTCGACAAAGTGTCTTTTGGCCTGGGACAGACTCGGACTTCACCAACACCGTCGTCGGTTGCAAACCCTGCCAGGTCTTCCATCTCAGCCAACAGCAGGAGCCTCTTCACAATGATGACCACTCATTGAGGCCCTTCAAGTTGGTATCAGCAGACTTCTTCCAGGTAGCGTGGAAGTCCTTTCTTGTGGTCACCGACCGCCTCTACTGCTGGCCTGTGGTCATCCCTTGCAAAGGCAACACCACTGCCTCCTCAACCATACAGCGCTTCTGCCACTACTCAGAGAGGTGGGTGTTCCCATGCGCCTACGCACTGATGGAGGACCCCAGTTTACCAGCCAGCAAAGAATTTGCTGACATCACAGAGCGTTGGGGTGTACACCACATAACCTTGAGGCCGCCGTCAAGGCTGTCAAGCACTTGATCCTCAAAACGGCCCCTGCAGGGAACATTGACTGCAAGGCTTTTGATCATGGCCTCCTCGAGTTATGAAACACACCCAACCATTCTGGTCACTCTCCTGTGCAGGTACTGTAAGTGCAACCTATCTGTACATGTGTGCCCGCCCATCCTCAGTTGTTCATGGAAGGTTGGCAAGAAAATGCCCACAGACCGCCGAGTTGCTGCCAGAGCTGCTCAGGTGCATTGCAACTATGACGACCATGCCCACCCCTGCCCAGGCTGAAGGCGGGCCAACACGCCTGCCTACAGGAACAGACATCCCACCAATAGCACAAGATCGGGACCATCTTGGGTGGCGCACAGTCACACAAGTATGAGATCCACTTCCCAAGTAGCCGAGTGCTACGTCGGAACCGCCTCTTCCTATATCCAGTGCCTGGTCCCAGTTAAGTTCCCAACTCCAATCTCCCTGTGGTCTCTAGCCCTGACATGGAAAAGTTGTCAATTCTCTCCAAAACCCCTCGCAGGTCTCCAAGATTAAAAAGCCTACATAGTGTACAAAACCCACAGGTGCCTTCGTACATTCATACTTGATAAATTCACCGTATGTTATTTGCTTTGCACCCTATCATTGATAATTCACTTTATGTAACTTGATTAGTATGTTCGAGATACCTCTTTGAACGCAAAAGGGGCAGGGGAAGTGTGGACTACTGTATATATTACTGTACATATATGCATTCTATATATTTCATGAATATTGTCTGTTACAGACGCATGCGCATGAGTCGCGCTGTCTGCACTCCACGTATGCACATCGGTACTCTTCATGCTTCTCTCGGCATGAGTTGTCCGCCTGGCAGGCCCCCCTTGTATATACATATTTGCTGTGTGGAATAAAACAACCTATGACTCGGGATCTTATTTCTTCATGCAATCTTCCATCTTCTCCTACAACACATCATCACATATCACCAGCATTAATTAGAGTTAATCTTAGTCATATTTTGTGATGAAAGTTCGACTTTTATGTATTAATGTGTACTTAAGTTCTCGCTTATTGAAAGTGCATTTTCACAGTTGCCAAAACAACAAAGTTTTTACTCCATGATGAAAGAGATTTGTATACTAGCTTTTTACCAATTGTTGTTTTGGAAACTAATTTAATGGATTCCTTGCGGCATGTGTTCAAAATGACAGTTATTATCAATTGTTGTATCAAACCATTCAGACTAACTGTTAATACAGGTGAGTCAAGACTTTAAAGAAACTTTGATAAAAACTAAATGCAGTGAATTAATTCATTATGTGACATTATCTTAACCTAATTGTTAATGGATTTTTCCAAGATGTAAATACAAGGAGTAAATTCATATCCTTGAATTAATTCAACACTTCGAACTGCGAGGCACAAATTTTAAGAAAAATGTGGTAATAAGAAAAATTAACACTTCGTACAAATATATGAAAAAAAGATAACTTCAGCTAATGACCCAATATCGTAAAGGAAGAGCAAGTGCAGAGCAGGTACAACTCCCACGGCAGGCATTGCATAATGGCATTGCAGCTAATCTAATTGGCTGCCAGATGATCCCTCAGACAGGAAAGCCGGTTTTGGCAAAGGACTTCATGCAAAAGGTTTGACTGACCCACTTCGTCAATGATGTTGAATCCACCTTTTCCTTGAAAATAAGAATATTTACTTTAGAGTGTCTTGGCGTATGCGTTTTCATTCCTGTGCATCTTAGGGACTTTCAGAAAAAAAGAATAGAATTAAATCAAAATTAATACACAAATAAAAAGAATGTCCAGCAAGATGTCTTTGATATGAGTTTGTAGTGAATGTCTATTTATCCCAGCTGGAATTTTGGGCCTTATTGTGAACTCATTGTTACTACAACGGGTTTCTAAGGTCTGTAGCCACTGCCCATAATGCCGGCCCCCCTTTTCTTTTACTTATAAGGCAGGTAAAGTTATCCCACCCCAACATTCCTCTTTCATAGGGTGTTTGGGCTAATGAAGCCAGTACTTATGGAACATTTTTTGAATAATCTTCATGCTCGTATTATCACTTATGGAACATTCTTTATTGACGATTTGGGCACGAAAATAACGCAGAAAGAGATACTCACCATTAAAAGTAAAGTCACCGCAGAAGGATACTAGATGTGAATTAGATGTTGCCATGCATACACGCCAACAACATTCTTGTCTGTTAACTTCGCTGAGAAATTCTGAATCCAGAAGAACGGTGCAGGGAATGCATAAACTCTAACGATGGGTTGCAATATCGAGGTAAGCTCAATGTCCTTACTTAAAAACAGGTATGTATATTACAGTATAAATATATATATATATATATATATATATATATATATATATATATATATATATATATATATATATATATATATATATATATATATATATATATATATATATATATATATATATATATATATGTATATATATATATATATATATATATATATATATATATATATATATATATATATATATATATATTGTGTATGTGTTTGTCTGTATATAAATAATTTTTGGAAGGTGAAACAAGATTCGAAGATAGATGGTCACCTGAAATTTCAAAGAGTACGTAACTCACTTTTGTAAGATGACTGAACTCTTATTATTATGATATTATTTTTGTATGAACAGTGAATTAAGTGTACGATTACGTGTATGTAGCTAATGGGCAACAAAATTCATATTTTGTCAACTTAATGTTCCTTACTCAACATCGTAATGCAAGAGTGGAAGTGAAGCTGTCGCGTTACAATATATTTCAGTCGATAAAAATACATGGTTATAGTGAATGTGACCTATGTGTTCATATATATATATATATATATATATATATATATATATATATATATATATATATATATATATATATATATATATATATATATATATATACATATATCATATATCTATCTATCTATCTATCTATCTATCTATATATATATATATATATATATATATATATATATATATATATATATATATATATATATATATATAATATAGTGCTCAGATTAAATTTTTCTGTCAGGAAATTTTTGTACCCACTACTCTTTACGCATTCGACATCCTCTCAGTAATTTGAAATTACTGCTTTAAAACATTGTTGCCGAAATTTTTGAAATGAATTGTAGTTAGATTTAGCTCACATTGTTGACTATGGATGAGGACGCTATATTTGTAAGTAAAAGGAATTTGTTAAGTAGATGGAAGCTGTTTTGATTGGTAAAATAATTGCTTAATTGCTGTGCACTTTAAAAAAGTACAATTGATGATGGTAGTGCATGTTAGCACAAATGTATTTTCATTGACATGAGTTAAAGGAAATGTTATCATTACGGCTAATTATTTAATTGACTGCATGTTTCCACTTATGAATAATGGATGGCATTAAGTCCGAGAAGCTGCTGAAGTTGCGGACGTTTAATGTACTGATGTTTTATCTTTGATTTAGCAGCAACTGCAATGGTAACACTGCCGTTTTATTTTCCTGTGGGGCCGGAATCCCAAATTAATGGTTCAATTAATGAACTAGCCGAAAGGCCTTAAGTACTTGCCCTCACAACTCATTGTGCCCCTGTTAACCCGAGCTGTGAATTATCTACTACTACGAGATTCAGAGGCGTCGTGCACGGTTTTTTTATTTGACTCCTTATCAAAGAATCGGATGAAGGTGAAAGTTGGCATATGAATATTTCACAACCATACATTTTATTTTCTAACATCATCTTGTACCTATGACTTATAGTTTTAGCTGATCATAGAAGAACACACCACTTTCTGTAGTCAGAGACATTAAAAAGTCATTCATGGCTTAGAAGACAGTAATGACGTTTACCTGTGACGTTACAAATGGCTCCACCCTCTAAGGTACGTCATAATTCAGGATAATACTGAATTATCTCATGAAGTTTAAGAATTGAATTACTGACGATGAAAATACATTTCTCAAGTAGTTGCAAAAGATGCTAAATGATCACCAATGATCAAATAAATAAACCTGAAGGCCAAAATTATACATTCTGCTACTATTACTACCACTATTGCTGTATTTCCACGGCAGCATAGATGCCCCGCCCACATCAGAATCTTTCAGCTATTCATAAAGACTTTGCAAATGTTTCTTTATTGTGTAATGGGTCCTGGCCTCCCAGAATTCGGGTTTTCATTTGAGAAATGTATAAAGTAATTTTCCAAGTTAAATATGCAGTATTGCAAATGAGGGAACAAACTCATGCATTCAGGGAAGGAGTCCTGTCAAAGAAGCAGTGACTGAAATGTCGTAAGTTTTGGTAAGTTTTCAGCAGTTCTCATCCAGGCAAATAAATGAAAGTTCATACCGTTATAGCCTTGGACATCACATATTCGATTTATTATCTATATGTAACTATGTTTTACTTTATTGTAATAAAAATCATCATTTCTATTGGCGATGGAGCTGAGCATTATTACCCTTATGAAACAGTACTATATGGCACAAACCTGAGAAAGAACGTGCGAGCGAATGTTTTGTTTTATTTTTTGGTATTTAGAGTTTCGTTATTCATTTCGTTTTTCATTTTAAATTTTTCTTTTTAGCCTTTTATCTTATTTCATTTTACTTATCCTTAATTCATGGGTGACAGGGCATGACAATGGGTAGACATGCCAGTTCCAGTCACCCTCAAGCATATATAATTACCGATTATCGTAGGAAACGTAGCTGACCTGAGGAAATCAGCGATGACTTGAGGGGGAACAAGGGCTGCCATCGTTCCCTTTTCCTCTATCATTGTTACTATTGGTGTGGGTATATCTTAAAAATATTTCAAATGAAATGTATTTTACTTTTACTCTGTGTATTTGTAATTCCCCTTTAAATGTACAAATGAAACACCAAAAACTATTCATAATCTATTTACAAATCACAATCATCATCACTATCAAGGAAAAGATCATCATCATCCTCATCATCACTGACTAAATTAATGATGACTGGATCCACGTAAGTCTCCCGGATGTTGTCCAATTCCCAGTACTCCTCCTCAAAATGACGTGATTGTCTAACTGCTCCTGCCCACACTTCCGGGGTAGCAGAAAGCCTTGCCTCCTCCAACCTGGCCTGCAAGTCAGACCGCGTAAATCGACGGAGCGATGAACGCACTTGCCTCTTCATATGACCCCACACCTGTTCAATGGCGTTGAGCTCTGGGTGAGCGGGTGCCAAGCGCACAACTTCGTGGCCCCACTCCCGGATGATGTTATCCACCACATATCTCCTTTCCGGACGATTCTTTTGGCAAACGAGCAACAGCTCAGATTTTGTGGCCAAAGGTGGGAACGATATCCTACGCTGCCCAGCCACCTGTCGAGAAAAGTTAATTAATCATTATTAGAGTGGAAACAGACCATAGAATGCTAATTTACATACCGTTATTACCGTATCATTAAACTATGATTTGATATTGTTTCCATCAAGAATAATTTACTGACTTCACACAGTTAATAGAATATTGAATCATATGAAATTTCCAGTCAAGTCATTAACTTTAATGCGTGTGTATACGTATTTCATGATGTCTATATATATATATATATATATATATATATATATATATATATATATATATATATATATATATATATATATATATATATATATATTGTGATTTATTGTAATTACCTTACGAGATCCGCCTTTCTGTTTGCTGACGTAGGGCATCGACTCTCCTCGGTTAGTGTGCTGTGATATGGTGCATTATCTAGCACAAGAACCGATGGCTCCGGGAGGGACGGTAGAAGCTGTGTCGTAAGCCACTGTTCGAACAATTTGGCATTCATTTCGCCATGATAATCTCCCTTGATTGGACTTAGCGGGGTAGCACAGATACGAGCCTTCAATGAAGCCTTCATTGGTGCCAGCAGCTACCACCACAAATCGTTCACCTTCTCCTGGAGGGACCTGACGGCTGTAAGAGGGACTGGTGATATCCTGCGTGGTGTCTGCCCATTCCCTGCTATGGGTCATTCTAGTGGTGAACCAAGTTTCATCAACGTACACCACCTTCCTTCCGTCCTCCCTGAGGCGTCGTAGATCCCGTAGAGCATTAATTGGCGGCAAATTATATCCAGAGACTCCTTCCTCACATACATTTTCCGTTGTGTAGTTTTATACTTGAATCCCAGAGAATGCAGGAGGCGGATTACTGAACTCGGTGATGTCCTTTCTGAGATAATGCCAGCTGTTTTAAGGTCCATTGTTAGAGAGCCAACCGTAAAATACTCCTTCTCATCAAACTTTCTGTGGATAAAGGACGAATCGCACCAACAGTAAAGTTATCAAAGGCGGATGGTGCTGATGAAACTGGTGTTACTGACGATGGTGAATGACATGAACTGGAGGTACGGAGGCTGACTTTGGCCCTTACTGCCCCTGCAGTCATGCCCAAAACTTGTCCAACGCGGTCATAAGGCCTTAAAGGACAGAAAAGAATATATATAATTATATATATATATATATATATATATATATATATATATATATATATATATATATATATATATATATATATATATATATATATATATTAAAGCAATTATACATTGATTATGAAAAACAACAAATCTTAAATCAGATGGTCCATTGCTGTACTGATAACTTGAATACATTACTGGTTGTATTTAGCTTTCCCAAAAATCTTCTCAGAACAATAATAATTCTATAAAGACTGAACAATCCTTTTACACCTCTCTCTCTCTCTCTCTCTCTCTCTCTCTCTCTCTCTCTCTCTCTCTCTCTCTCTCTCTCTTCACTACATAATGGGTACTCAATGGAAATGTTCACAATTCAAAAGGCATTGCAATAGTTATATTTTTTTTTCGCAAAAATAAAAATCAGACGAAGTAATTACGTAATCTGGAAATCGATTTCTTACCTGTTCAAGGAGTAGTAAGTACTACCACGGTTTTTCTCTCCCGTATACAAGGTATACAAGGCAAATGCAGTTTTGCAAACCACGGGGACAATTCCAAATCTTATTAGCCATTCTTTGATCTTTTGACAGGTAAGGGTTTAAA
>NC_089788.1:56434547-56439547 GCF_040412425.1 Macrobrachium rosenbergii
ATATATATATATATATATATATATATATATATATATATATATACATACATACATACATACACACACATATATGTATATATACAGTATATATACATACATACATATATATATGTGTGAGTGTGTATGAAGTTTTCACACATACGCAGGTGACTTTTTTATGCTCAAAAATATTAAATATTAAGCCACAGCTATATCACTTAATAACGAAATCACTTTGCATTGGAAATGATTTACACCCAAAAGCAGTTATACATAAGTGCATCTGGCCCGGCCAGGATTCGAACCTGTTCCTGGAAAACGTAAGGTAGAATCGAATTCAACTCATATCTCTCTTAATAACTGAATAAGTTGAATGCCTACCAGTGTACCTAAATCAAAATGAACAGTTCAAATCTTGGCCGGGTCAGAAGCACTTATCAGTTATAATTCCCCTTGGGTGAGAGAGAGAGAGCAGAGGAATAATGTCTTCAAGTTTCCTTATTTTGAAAATCCAGCGAGAGATGCTCAGGCAAGACTGGAATATCCGTCTCCGTGACTAGTTTGCCGATCCCTGTGTAATCGCACCTTCCCTAACCTCCCCTCCCCCGCCCCCCTCGACCTGTATTCCCCTCCTATCATCCTGCAGATCTGCTCTGTCCTCGGCAAGACTTTTCCCCCCCTGTCATCTTTCACCTCTTCATCTTCCGCGTGTCTCCTTTCTTTCCCAACTTCAGATCTCCTCTTGATGAATACGATAAGTCAAGAGTCGTAAACACACACACATACACGCACTCACGTCCGAAGAGATACAACTTGTCTCATTTGAAAGTGCACTTCACCTCAACGCAAGATATTCAGGTTTTATCCAGCACAAATTATTTTTTCAGATGGATGTCATTATCGTCACACTCGGAGTTTCTGTCCAGTCCTCCTGTTTTTAAAAGATGAAGGCGCCGAAATGCACTCATTCATACGCATTCTCTCTCTCTCTCTCTCTCTCTCTCTCTCTCTCTCTCTCTCTCTCTCTCTCTCTCTCTCTCTATGTATATATATATATATATAAATTATATATATATATATATATATATATATATATATATATATATATATATATATATACAAAATCTGTATAAATGTATATAGAAGGTTAGATAGATGATAGATAGGCCATGGATTCAGTCCTTTGTGGAATGAATGGATTGATGAACGTGTGTGATTTTCATTCATAGGTGTTTTGTACGGATGGTTTATATGCCTTTCGCAATTCTTCCGTTATGTTTTTATATGATGGATGAATTTCTATTATATTTATGAAAACAGTCGATTGCCAGCATTTTTTCAGTATTTTTGCTACGATCGCCGACCTTCAATTAAATATCACGTATTGTTCTCCCTGAGGTCGTGCGAAGGACATGTTTAGGCCATCTCCATCTCGCCTTCATCAGTACCTCTTCACTATACATGGAAGTTCTGTAATTTCCTTTACGATATCACTTCCCACTACTCTGCCATCTGACCCAAAATAGTCTTCTTAAAGCTTTATTTTCATATCAGCACTATTTTTTATATACTTTTCATTGCCACACCACACCACGACTCATGTTTGTGTTGCAATAAGGAAATAATTTGTCCATTTTATAATCTTACATTTTTATGCAGTTCCAGTCTATTGGAATCCAAATATCATTCTTCCTGTCCACTGTTTGATCTACTTGTTAAAGCCTTTCAAAAAATTCTTGCTAAAGAAGGTCGATATTTCCAAGGTTTTTCTACAGAGATCTTTATCCAGGGAGTTGTCAATGTGTATGTTTGAAAATACAAACTAATATTAAACTAAACGCCATAGCCCAAATAAACTCCTAAATGGAACCTGTGTGTTCGAGAAATATTGCGATATTCTCGCTCTTCATTTTAATTCAATTTATTCTTGAAAGAGAGTTTTAAGGGGCTTGTTACTTAGTGCCTTTACCTAGCCCAGCACTAGGAAAACAGACGGTAAGGAAAAGGAAGTCCTGCCCTGTTCTTAACCACGAGGAAAGCGACAGAGACATTCCTCCTAAGAGATGTAGAGTTATGACTCAGAGAAACGGAGGAAGACGGAGAATTTCAGAGTTCTACACGCAGGGAAAGAAACAGTTGCTCCCTTCCGGTTTTAAACTCGTTTTTGGGTTTTCAGTCGGGCTTTTCAAAGTCTTGGCCATAATCAGTCGGCCATTTTTTTCGCTAGAGAGCATTCAGTGTGGCTGATCATCGTAAGCCATAGACCAATTTATGCAATGTTTTTGGATTTTTGGATTTTAAAGTATTGATTGTCATGCCGCGGAGTTTCAAGCTGTAATATTAAACATTGATGCAGAAATACGAAGAGACTGAAAAACCGGTCTTAAACACAGTAACGGCTATAAGGAACACATACTTCACTATTCTGAAACATTTTTCAACGTGATTTTTATAGTTCTCGAAACCGGTAAAGTGGTTTAGCATCGTATAGAGATCAAGGAAACTATAGCAATTATAACATTAGTTTGACTACGTTAAGAGTTAAGAGAGAGAGAGAGAGAGAGAGAGAGAGAGAGAGAGAGAGAGATGTATACTGATAGCATAATGAAATTCACTCTCGATGTGACGAAGTCAGAAAACGAGAGTACATTGGGCCGGCTTCTTAGAATAACGCCCCTCTTCTTCAGGGCGCTGTTAGCGAGAGAAAGGGTAATCATCCTGATATTCAGGGTAACACCTCGTCCCTAAAAAGCCCCCCTCGCCTCCTGTTCAAACGGTGGCAGATTAAAGTCTTATGAAATTACAGAGGAAAGCGGGGTCAATGACCTTTGTTCTTGTGATGCTCATGTATGATGTAAGTCAATCAGCAGTTTTTATGGAAAGGTCGTCGTTGACTAAAGGGTTTGATTCTCTTGCATAGTTTGTCAGAGTCTATTTTCTTTTCGTCTTTCCTTCTTATATATGTCGATGATGTATGTTTCGTGATACCAGTACATAATAATGTATGATATATAAAGATGAATCATTCATTGTTTACATAAAGGCCGTCAACGACAGAAGGCTTTAATTCTCATAAACATTTCCCCTGTTTTCCCCAGCAGCAGCAATCAGTCACAGTACGAAATCGAGTTCGCCCAGATTCTCATAATTGGGACAAATTATCATCCTGATTAATTACCAATTATTCCCGAACGACCTTTGCTAGTCAGGAGGTCGTTGTTTGTAATGGGACCGGATGTTTTGAAGGATACCCCTCCCCCACCCCCCCCACCATGCTGCTCATTTTACTTTATTTTATATTTATTTGCTTTTAAGAAAAAGCTCATTATTGGATATGTTTTTCATTGCTAAGCAAAAATCGGTAGAGTAAGGCTAGGTTTTAGCTCTTTACCTGCTTCTTTACTATCAGATAAATCAAAGTAAGGCAAAGGCTTTGGTCAGCGGATGGAAATTCAGTACTACGTATCAGTTATATAGCTTTTATCATCTTCATTTTATATTCTTATATAAATCCATTTAAACAGAAATTGTTTTTGGAAGTGGGAAGGTCGAAAATTCGCACATAATAACAAGGATTGTGCAGATGACAATAATATTTAATTATATATATGTATATGCGTGTGTGTGGACATGTATATATATATATATATATATATATATATATATATATATATATATATATATATATATATATATATATATATATATAAATATAATATCTGTGGATTGGTTTTATATGTGTGTGTGTGTCTAGGATTCAGTGAAATAACTGAAGCTCTGCAACTGTCCTTGGTAATTCTCAAGCGCTATTTTCGAAATGGTCAAATTATCTATGATCAGAGTGTGAGAAAAAAAAGAATGCTGTGAGCACGCAGAAAAGATATATGAATAAACTTAAACAATATGCAACATAAAACCAAACTCTGATTAAGACGCAGTCCTTTGTTAGCGTATAACTAAGGAAAAGACAAAGAGTGAAAGGAGCCTCCCTTAACCTGCAGGAGGATCGAGAATCATGCGATTGGCTGTAATGGCTTGATAAAGGACGAATCACCCTGCCAGGACCTGGAAACCTGAAATAGGAGGTAGAGTCCGTTTGGGAAAATAGGACTCGGTGTCTCCCAGTGTTCTTTATCCTCGCCCAAACCTTCTCCTGATCAGAAAAATGGCCCCTCGGGATATCTCAGTCAGCTCGCATTTCTTTTTTCTTGCTCTTGGCGTTTAGACTTTGCAGAGAAATTTCTTATTTATGGTTTTGGTGCTCTGATTTTTCAAGTGTTTGAATGCAATTCGAAAATAGCAACGAGTTCTCCACTTTTGCAGTACAACTAAGAATGTTGAAAAAAAAATTTATTCAAAGGTGTCTTTCTGGGACCTCGAGTATTTAAAGCCTTCTGAAACCCATTTGTTTTTCATGGGCGTTCGCTGCAGACACACCAGACCGTTGTATAAAGATACTGATCGAAGTCAATTAGGATGGGGGAAATTTTTCACCTGCGATGTTTATGACATAATCGAGATAAAGCTTTCAGTGGAAAATTACCCGGCATTCTCTCGATTCTGAAATAACCACAAGCCTAACCAGCGATTAAAAAACGATGGAGATTGTTGTAATCAGATACACCGCAATTATCTTTTATCTCATGTTCTTTCAACCCTCCGAGTCGTTTTAGATTTGAATGCCCCCGTTTGGGAAATGGCGGCCGGGGAAAAAGGGATTATAATTCAATATTATCTTCCATTAGTTTCTGGAAGTACCGCTCCCCTGTAATTTGAGGCCCGTAGTATTTCTCTCATCTTATCCCTCTGCGTTCGAATCCTCCATTTGCGTTGGCTTCGCTCGTGCGTTTATCATTTTTATGAACACTTTTTGAGCAATGGAAAGAAGACCTCGCCTTGAGATTGACTCGTAAATTAGACGTCTGTAATTTGGTGGGGGTTGCTTTCTAATGATATTACAGGATAGTTCAACGATTTTTTTTTCCCGTCAGTTCGCGATCGAGCAGACTGGTAAAATGGGG
>NC_089788.1:56444547-56449547 GCF_040412425.1 Macrobrachium rosenbergii
TAAATGATATGTAATTTTGGATGACCATAAAGATCATGCAGGGTTGCAAAACAAATATGTATAGATGCCGATCAAATTTGTTTTTACAGATGACATGCATTCAAAATCGAAAATTATTAGGCCTTGGCGATGATAGATTCGCCAATTATATTTTGAAATTGTTGGCATTGTAGTACTTACATCGACACGCTGAACTGATAATGAGCAGAATTTAATCGAATTAATAACGGGCCGTATTTCCTTGCAACCCGCTGGCTTTGCTTCGTGTAGGTGAAAATACGTCCAAAAAATTATATCGTTTTCTAGGCTTTGAATTTTCTTCCTGTTTAGATCAGGTCATCGCGATTACATAATGGAAATATCCTCAAGGAACTTAGGTGGCCAGCTTTCAAAAATTCATCTGAAATAATGGAAGTATAGGTCACTGTAGTGGTGCTAGAGAAACGGTGTACGTTTTTCCTTAGAGGCAATGAAGTGTCAGAACACACACAAGTATTTAATATATATATATATATATATATATATATATATATATATATATATATATATATATATATATATATATATATATATATATATATATATATATATATATATATATATATATATATATATGTGTATGTGTGTGTGTGTGTGTGTGTGTGTGTGTGTGTGTGTGTGTGTGTGTGTGTGTCTGTGTGTACGTGTGGGTGGGCGTGTGTGTGTGTGTGTGTGTGTGTGTGTGTAGCTTTTCTGAGAGGTAATTTGGCTTCGGACTCGGTGCATCTTTTTCAAAGTAATTTCGTAACACCATACTCATCTGAAAGTACACGAATAAAAAGACTATATAATCTAAAAGGGCGCAATGCGCATGATAAAAAAAAAAGTACATGAAATTTATTTCTAAGACCACATTTTGTTGAAGGTTGCACGATCACCGTTGCTGTAACACAAAAAGATAAGATCAGTAAATAAATTGAGATCTCAGTCAAAACCGAAAACAAACACAAACGTCATGTTTTGCCAAGTCTCCCGTCCGTGTCCCTTCCGCCTCTCTCCGCGAGGAACACCGAAGGCTAGGAAGGGCGTCGCCTGACCCGACGAAGCATGACGATAGGCGCGAGCACTCGTTCCTGCAGCCATAAAGCCTTATGCTACACGTCCTCCCTTCTCCTTATACACCATCAGGGGCTTATTTGACTCATTTCCATACGACGACACTCTCCGGGGGGCGTCAGGTCCCTCCTTCCTGACCTAGTCCACCTCATTCTCTTCCAGCAGTATTTTGCTCCTTCTTCTAACATGTCCTTTTGCTTCTTTCTTTCTTATCCGTCTATTCCAACTGTCTTTCTTCTCCTCTGCCAGTTTTACCTTCTCCTTATTCAAATTTAATTTCTCTTTTTTTTCTTCATCTTGCTTGATTCCTATTTATCTTCCTCCTTATCTATTCTAAACTCTTCAAATTGTTCTCTTCCAACTTTCTTCCTCCTCGTCCTTATTCTAGCTTTCCTCTTCTGGATCTTCCTTTCTTTCGAATATCATCGTCTTCTTCTTATGTCATTTCTTTACTTCGTTATTCCAAGTTAGGTAGCAGTGAGTGCAAAAGAAAGATTTGGAAGGGAATTGGTTGGTATCTGTGGAAACCAAGGTTGCAATGTATGGAGGAGCAAAAATATTATTAAATGGAGAGATAAAAAAAAAAAAGATGAGACGAAAACACGGTGTAGAAAGAAAGGTATACATAAAATACCGCGTCCTTATTCCAACTTTTTTCTTTCTGTTCATAATTCCAGCCTTCTCTTCGAGCTTCTTTTCCGTTCACTCCCATCTCATTCCAGTTTTTCTTCTGCGTTTGTAGAGTCACATCCTCTAACCTTTAATTGTGTTTTATTTCAGAAGCCCTTCTTTTGTGAAAAGTGAATTGGGGACGTGGTCGAAAATATATTTTTAACCTTTGTTGTCGCTGGCTAAACAACTGCCAAATGAGTTTTATGGCCATTTGGAGAATGGAAAAAAATTCACTCTGAAACGAAATCCCCGTCGGTTATTCCGATGTCAATTAGAATTCTATAGAGATGAACTGCCTCAGCACATACTATCAATTTGAGGTGATTTCAGGCTGATAAAGGGGGCTGAGCAGGCTCCCGATATATCCATTTAGAATTTTAAAACGCAACCTTAAAAGAAAACGTATTTTTGTTTTTTTTCATTATATTTTGCTGATATAGCAATATATGCCAGAAAAGCCAACGAGAACTTGTTTCTTTCTTTTACAACGCTCATGTTGTTACAAGTGGTTGTCAAAAAGAGCATTGTTAACTTTTAATGGCTTGCCATACTGTTGGAAATCTCAGCCTTCATATTAATCTTAGTTATCGGGGTCCAAAGTAAGAACATTCAGACTCACACACACACACACACACACACACACACACACATATATATATATATATATATATATATATATATATATATATATATATATATATATATATATATATACACACACACACACACATATATATATATATATATATATATATATATATATATATATATATATATATATATATATATATATATATATGAGTGTGTGTGTGTGTGTGTGTGAGCAGGTTTTTTTTTATTTGACTGTATGACAAACCATGATTACGTAATGTACATTATTCTTGCAGTTGATTGTTCGTTGTTTATAAAAAGGTATAGGTCTTTCTGTTGTGACACTCTCCTCTGTGGTTCATTCCGAAGAACATTTTCGGATGTGCATTGTCTCAGGAATTTTAGAAAACCTGCAAGGAGTGCCCAGTGTCTTATGATTATGTTAATTATACAATTTTTTTTCTAGATAATTATTACTATTATTATTGAAAATGATCAAACGTTCATTTGAA
The DNA here is from genome assembly GCF_040412425.1 of Macrobrachium rosenbergii. Lineage (NCBI taxonomy): Eukaryota > Metazoa > Arthropoda > Malacostraca > Decapoda > Palaemonidae > Macrobrachium > Macrobrachium rosenbergii. Next base: position 56,447,418 of record NC_089788.1, read on the forward strand.
GCAGTCAAAGGGAATGACAAGTGAAAAAAGACAGATTTACAATCCGATACATGTACACACACGAGCAGCACTGAAACCAGAAAAAATTAAGAGAGGTTTATGACTCTGGAAAGCGATACTATTGTCTCTTTAAACCTAAGGACCAACTGGACCGGCAACGCTGCCATGAAGAGCGATCCACAGTTTTACAGCAAAATAAGTGAAAATGTGACGCTCCGCAAAACGAGTAGCACGCACCGAGGTTTAAGATTAATGTTTTAAATCATAAATATGGCCTTCGTCCACACTGAGCAATTTGTTTTGAATTTAAAAATCCCTGAATGTTGCTGACATTCAGAAGCATGTGTCATTGATGCCATCCTCTTCCTAGATATATTTTTTTTTGGTTTGTTTGCAATGATTCTCCATAAATCTTTGCCCTATAGTAGATAAGGAGCTGAAGGAAAGGCTGGATTATGTTTGCTCTGTAGTTTCGCTATTCAACTGTCGTCCTAGGGAGCATTTTATTAAAGGGTTCCTGAAAAGACCGTTTCCTTAGCGGCTCTTTTATGATGCAATAAAGCTCTGTTGGTATAGACAACGAACAATACCAAACATTCTATGTACAGATTTTGTACTTAAGCCCAGCGTCCCACGTAGTCCTCTCATTTGATAGAAATAACCTGTATAACTTGCAGGTTTTGTATAAGGTCGAGGAAACTTTTATTACCGGTTTAAATGTTTAATCAGTTCTAAATCCCCTGGACTGAAAACTCTCACAACATAATGGATATAGGAATTCACACTTAACCACTCACCTTAGTCTTACCGGCTCCAATGCTGCCTGCACAGTAAGGGGCTTTCATATTTAATTCTTTCTCACTCCTTTATTAAAAAACGTTTTAGTTATCGTACTCATCCTCTCCTATATATATATATATATATATATATATATATATATATATATATATATATATATATATATATATATATATATATATATATATATATATATATATATATATATATATATATATATATATATATATATATATATATATATATTATATATATGTGTTATAGATAGTGATATATGTGTTTTGTGTATGCATATATGTATGTATGTATGTATGTATGTATGTATGTTTTGTGTGTAAACCACCCCTTTGAACCCAAGCTACATCCATTTCTTCCCATTATCTTTCATCAGTTTCCTTTGGTCCCTCACCACCAAGTTTTCCCAACTCCTTGCATTTTACGTGCTTCATTTTTCACGTTTCGTTGAAGAACTCATTATTCTTGCTATTCTTCTGAGAATCTAGACATGTCCTTCAATTATGCCGTTCAAGTACTTACAGTATATGTATATGTATATATATATAAATAAATATATATATATATATATATTATATATATATATATCTATATATATACATATCTATATATATATATATATATATATATATATATATATATATATGTACATATATATATATATATATATATATATATATATATATATATATATATATATATATATATAAATAGAAACCAAAATAAATTCAGGAAAGCAAGAGTGATGAAGACTGAGTATGCACAAAGGAATGAAATAATATTAAATGGAGAAAGGACTAAGAACAGTGTCCAATCAAAGTCTCTTGAACTGGAATTTAGCGAAAGGCTGCAGAAGGCGATCAAACAATGGACGGGATAAATAAGATTTGGAAATCAGTTAGAAAGAAACTGATGCGAAAGTAAAATTATACGTAAATCTCTTACGATCTATGTTGTTATACGTAGTAATCAAGGAATGACAATGAAACTATATCAAAAAGATTTTGTTGATGACAAAAGCTTCAAGAAGAACATTAGGAGTCAGATGGAATGATAGAACTAGAAATGATGCCATAAGAGAAGTTGCGGAAGTTTCATATGCAGATGAGATAATGATGAAAGGAAGATGGAGGTGGCCTAGGCATGTCCTTCACGCGATCGCTGGGCCAATAATACGTGGGAAGACCCGGACCTGCTTGAACGGGAACTAGGAGATGGGAGGCAGTAGATAGTGAAGAAAGATACACTACAGGAAAGATATAAACAGAGAAATTTCACAGAATCCCTTTGCGCCTGCCATCTGTGTGTGTATATATA
>NC_089788.1:56454547-56492047 GCF_040412425.1 Macrobrachium rosenbergii
AGTGCAAGTGGGGCCTGTCGGGTAATGAAGCGTTGAGCAGACTTATGGCTCCGGATATTTCCTTATCCCAGGTCGAGGGTCATTTGCAGACAGAGGCAATTCAGTCGTGAAGGCCAAACGAATCTATGTCCTCTTGATGGCCATTTATTCAGAGTTCGAGAGGGTCTGTTATTTTGAGCGTCGGTTCGGGTGAAATTTGCATTTGTTCCATTGAACGGCGCGCCCTTCGAGGCAAGATTTATTCCGACGTTTCTTGCAGTGCAGGGAGCGTTTAGGCGATGTAGAGATTTCGCTCGATTATGTAAGCGTGGCTGTTTGAGATGTGGTTGAAAAGCTTAAAAAACTCCTCTGCAGTAGATAAATGGGAACTGAGTGCATGTTCAGTCTCAGAGTCTGAGAGCAAATTAACAGAGTCGAGATATGGAAATGGCCCAACAAACCAGACTGAATTCTTTAAGTGTCAGTAGTGAATCTTCTATAATTAGCAAAGTATTTAAACATCGTGTTAAAAGCGAAGTTGTTTTTATGCAGTTGATAACAAGGAGTTAAAGTTTAAGGTCTTAAATGAACTATATTTGTTTTTTTTTTTCTTCTCTCTCTCTATATATATATATATATATATATATATATATATATATATATATATATATATATATATATATATATATATATATATATATATATATATATATATATATATATATATATATATATATATATATATAATATATATATATAATAAAGTTTAAGTCTTAAATAAACTATATTTGTTTTTTTTCTCTCTCATATATATATATATATATATATATATATATATATATATATATATATATATATATATATATATATATATATATATATATATATTCTTCTTCTTCTTCTTCTTCTTTTACGTGCTTTTTTCCCATTTTTGTATGGGGTGTATGCCTTCTTGAAGGACTTTTTGAATTGGCTTTATAGAACTGTGGTCTATAGACCCCGGTAGCGTATGTTTCATGTATCATACCCGACCCAACGCCCTTTCTTCCCAGCAGCGAGAAATTATTGCGCGGGTATGGCGAGAGTTCGAGACGTGTGAGATGTTTGTTATGTTTTTAGAAGGTGTTGTAGTGGCTTTGTTTTGTGTGTGTATTTAGTCTGTAACATCCATTTGCTTTTTAAGCAAACCTGGATTACATATATAATCCCGGGATGTCTACACGGATAGCAAAGTGTCTGCCTCTTTGATCAGTCGGCTGCGGATTTGAACCCGCGCCACAGACCTCTACGAAGTCCGAAGCTGCTGCTGTAACCGACTGAGCCATAGAGGCTCTCTCTCTCTCTCTCTCTCTCTCTCTCTCTCTCTCTCTCTCTCTCTCTCTCTCTCTCTATATATATATATATATATATATATATATATATATATATATATATATATATATATATATATATATATATGTTCAGTTGTGGAAAGTTTATGGAGAGAATCTCCGCCGTCGTAATGACGTCGTTATTTAACCCTTGACACAGTTTCTCAGATTGTGACCTCATTTAAGCTTCACAGCTCCTTAGCATATCCGGAAACAATCACTTACGGTGCCCTCCGATGGTGAGGAGTGCAAGGACAACTGAGTTTTATTAGTAAATATTATTGCCCTGATTTTAAATGCGCAATAGTCATTGAGACGGACAGCCAAATCACTCCATCTAGCCCAGGCCCGAAGAAAACAAGAAAAGGAAAGGAGGAATGAGAAGGAATGATGTTTTTCTCGAGGACACAATAGAAAATGGAAAGAGCTTTGATTTTTAACTTTCACTCTTGATTATTTTTGGGCTGACGGGACGGGTGCATTAATATTTTTAAGCTTTTATTTTCTCCTTTTACTCTAGACCAGTAGATACGAAGGAAGAAGGGGAAAGAAGGTCGAGCGTGGCCTAATTTCGAAGAAACTTGACTGGAATCACAGAAGGCTGTAACAGGGGAAAATTCCAAAGTTTGGCTGTAGACGAAACGAAAGTTTATATCAAGAACTTTTTCATCACGTTGAAAGACCATCATGATACGTGGATGCCTTTGTGAGCTCGTTTGTGTTCTAGATAATTTGTGTACACAGAGAGAGAGAGAGAGAGAGAGAGAGAGAGAGAGACGTGTCGCAAAGTAACCTGCTGCTGTTGCACAGTTTACTATTTGAATGGTTCGAAATGGGAACCACATTGAAAAGGTTTTATTTTTAATGTCTGACTTACGGTTAATACTATTCATTCAATCAGTAATATCATTTAGACCATCACTGTAAGTGTAGCGTTTAAATTTTTTTTTTTTCTGAAATGTATCTTGTGTTGTCTATATTTTTTTCTGCATTCGGTATTACAGTCATTACTAGTGTGCTCATACCGTCCATATGGCGGTAATATAAGACACGGTCGAGACGGCAAATTACGAATCTAGGGACCGTACTTACCGTACTTGCCGTAGTTACCAGTGGTAAGGAAAAGCTCCGTGCTGGACGACGGCAAGTCTAACCGTACAGGTGAATAAATGGAAACAAGTTGCGTTTTACGTAGCAGAATTATTATTGTTAATTAACTGACTGCTGTATTGAATGAGAAAACAGCGGTTTGATGGGTCTCAGCGATTTCATCAGTAAAATAATGGAAAATATCTCGCTGCATTTGTTATATGAAATTATTCATAACATTGCAGAGAAAGAGATAAAAACGAAACTGGAAATGTTACACCCCTTCTCTCTCTCTCTCTCTCTCTCTCTCTCTCTCTCTCTCTCTCTCTCTCTCTCTCTCTCTCTCCTGGAGGTGATGACAAATCCACCTAATAAACTTTTCCTTTGTCAGTACAGGCAACCTTTGAACCTCTCTCCGGACGCTTCCTTTCCCTGGAAAGTTATTTTGATACAAATAAGAAGACAAGAAATAAAAATTAACAGCACTGTTGTCAAGTATTATCTGTAAAAAAAAAATATGAAAAACAATTCTAGTTTTGAGATTACTTCGTTATGAAAAAATGATAACAGATGAAAAATAATCATTCTTGTAAGTAGTTCCAGATGAAAATACGATGTTAAATTCACAAAGCGAAGAAAATCCTAAGTCGAGACCAATATCAGAAAAACGCTGATGTTTTCCTCCCTGGGAGAGCTTAGAAGCTAGCAATTATTTTAATGTAAAGTGGTTGGTGTCTTGGTATGCCACTCAGATGTGTGAGTCAATTGGTAGCGTCTTGGCCTTTCATTTGAGAAACTGGGGTTCACTCCATGTGATGTGAGTTATGAAGTTTATTTTTATATATATATATATATATAACACGTGCTCATGTGTTCATTAGTTCCATATATATATATATATATATATATATATATATATATATATATATATATATATATATATATATATATATATATATATATATATATATATATACTATATATATATATATGTATATATAAATTTATATATATATAAATATATATATATATATATATATATATATTACATACATATGCTACAGATTAAAAACATAATAAATAATGATAGTAATAAAATCGGTGAGATAACAGTAAACTTAAGAAACGAATTTCAGCACATGAAATTGCAAAACATGATAAGAGAGCATGAAAAATTAAAAGCAGTGATAAAACATGACGGGTTGATACGCAAGACACTGATACCTCCCGTACCAGCCGACCGTCAGTGAAGAAAATGTATAAGGCTGACATTATTTTGATAAAGTTAACAACAGAATAACAATAATAATTGTAATAAGGACGAAAATAAAGTAAAAAATGGTGAAGAGCAACGAAGCTTAAGAAAACACCTGAAGATTTCCATTGTACTAAACAAGCTAGATCTGTCATTAGCATACAGAAGTCGCTTCACTGATTAAGATACAATTAGCAGGTTGCTGCCTTTTTCTAGCCTGATAATCGGATTGGACATCGTTCGCTAGATAGTAATTTTTTAACCATTTACTTGGTTTTCTAAGAGCACTTGCGAGTAGAATGATGAGAAGATATGTTTGTCTGACGCCTAATATGAAAAACAAGCTAGTAAATTTTAAAGATCGACACGCATATCATGAAATAACTGTTCGTAAAGTCTGAAAATGGCAGTAAATACACAACTTGTGCTATAAATTCAAACTGTAATCATAAAACCTCTTAAGAAAGTTTAAAGTTACTTAAAGTCTGCCATTGTAAAAATATTAGATTTTTTGACAAAGTTCAGCTCGCTCTGTAACCTCAAAAGTGTTTGAGGTTGAAATTTACTTTCTCCCTTAGTATAGGGAAAGGAGGTTATTGCCATCACTAACCCCACACTCGGGGAGGAAAAGCCTTCTCAAGTCTTCAAGACTTTGACGGTCAGCCAACAAGCGCTGTGTAGTCGAGGGGACCAAAAAGTTATTACTGGATGGCTAGAGTTTTTAGCCATCAGAAACCCATGGGTCCAACGGATATGACTGATTAGCAGACGACATATGACAGTTTCTCATCTCCATGGCATATTGCGTGCCCTTAGGAGAGGTGACTATGTAATGTGCTTCGTTATCTGATTACTACCAACCGATTCTCTCATGAGTGCCTCAAGTAAGCTTGAATTGGGCTCTTGTTTGTATCTTTAACATTGTGCTGACTTGGATTTGGTAGCATGACCTTTAATACCATTTGTAATGACCTTTTAGGATACCATTTGGGCTGACCTTTTAGGATACCATTTGGGTAGCATGACCTTTTAGGATACCATTTGGGTAGCATGACCTTTTAGGATACCATTTGGGTAGCATGACCTTTTAGGATACCATTTGGGTAGCATGACCTTTTAGGATACCATTTGGTCTGCCACAGTAAAAACTATTCCTGAGACTGTGATTTAAGGTTGTTGGCCAGTTCCTTCCAAACTGGGGTACTACGGAAATTATCATAATGACTGATGATGTTTTTGACTGAAACCAGCAGTGCTGTTGTTATATTAAAAAAGAATTTGCTTAGATCTGTTACACTATTGGCTGAACTTGAATATAACAACGTTCTTCTGAAGGCCATGACTTTCTAGTGGTTCTTAAAAGTTCCAGCTAATGGCAGGCGGTCGTTCACTGTTGTGAATCACCAGAGGAAGGATTGGGTGTTGAATGTGACCTGGAATGAAAAGTGGCCGTGGGTTGTTACAAGGTTTGAGTAAATGTTGCAGTTCACGATGGACCCATACAGGTTGCTTAGCCACGATTGAGTAGTTTTGACAGCTCTGTTATATATTTTGTGTATGTATATATGTCAAGATGAAAGTTTTTATTTCCAAGAGCAAAGTCTAATAAACGGCTACCACCCACTGCCTATTTCTAGTTTAGGCGCAAGCCTAAACAAACCAAAGAATGGAGAGGGAAGAAAGCCACAAGAGTCAGGGAAAACAGAAGTAGAACGAGAGTTCCATATAGCTGAAACAGATTGTAATCATCAGAGTTTCAGTCAGCTAGTTTCTAAGCTTGCCCACTGGGAAAACGGACCAGTGGGAAGGACGTCAGTGCTTTCCTAATAACAACCTGATCCAACAAAGAGGTCATTCTACCAGGGTTTCAGGTATGTGAGTATTTTGCATATGTAATTTTCATTGGTGCAAATTTAAAGCAGTTTTTTTCGTGTCATCTGTCATTCTTGTCGAAGTAACTTTAAAACAATACTTACATTTTTTCATATGTTTTATGAATTGCACATCGTGTTTTATTTTTTGTCTGGCATTTTCCTTTGTAATTCAGTGGAAATAGCATACAGTTGTGTCAGTTTTTATTTATTTTCACATTCTATTGTTACCGAAATAACCTACAAGAATTATAATCAACTTCATTGCAAGAAATAGCGTTATCTTTATTCTTTTCCCATTTTATTTGATCTAACATCCATGTAGTGTAATGGATATTCTTTCTATCTCTTCGGAGTTCAGAACGAATTTGTAAAATGAACTGTGTAATGCAGGAATAAAAAGATTAAAATCGTCCATTTTAACCTAAGCCATTTGGAATAAATGTTACACACTATTATGTTGCAAGGTTTTCAACAATCCTGCCAATGCTCTTGAAATGCAAGACCTTTTAAGTGATTATTTTGTATTCTACTGCCTTTGTGTCAGCGGTGTAGTAATTGTACACACACACACACACACACACACACATATATATTTATATATTTTATTTTATGTGTGGGCGTACGCACCTGTATTTATATGGGTGCTTGCAGTGTTAGCGGATAGGCAGGGTGACAGTCAGAACTTTATGATTGCTTCATACACAGAGGTGTCTGAATGTCAAATTTGAGCTCGTCCCTAAAATGGATTTTGATATCTCCGGAGAAGGTGAATTTGAAGTGATCCAGTTATCACTTGTAGTTTAGTAAGTTAGTAAAGATTAATCTTTATAGGCCTAGTTACGAACAATGATTACATAAAAGCAAGAATTATGATTTCACGATGAATCCTATTGAAATTTAAGGATGATATAAGTTGCCTTTATTGATGCCAGCATTGTAAAGAAAAAAAATAGTGTTACTGATAATTATGTTGACATGCATGCACTCAGGTAACTGAGAATTTGAACACAAAGTTTTTTTATTTAAAAGAAAAAATTTTTCATTATTATTCTGTTAATTACTGAAATTTGTTTACTTTTATAAAATTAATTAATTATACCTGTAAGCCTGTTATTCAGTTAAGTTGAAAAAGAAATAAGTTGTTTCAGTAGAAAATCGTGTATAATGAACTTCCCTAGTGCTTAACAAAACTTTGGAACATTCAGAAATGTTTGTTGATAGAAATATAAATATGAGATAGGAATCAGTTTTCATACAATTTTGACTTGAATCATGTATTTGACCATAATGATCCATATAACAGCGCCATTTGACAGTTGAGATCGCATTTATTTTTTGTGGTAACAAGAAAAATACCTCAGTTACCAGTTAGTGTGGTTAGAACGTTATGTTATGTATTTGGGACCTGTATTTTTAAAGCTCATGGCCTCTTGCTGGAACCTATTAGTGATAAGATAGATTAGATTAGCTATGCACTGATATAATAGTTTTCCTTCTAGACCCAAGTTCCTCGTTGGACGGGTCGGTATAGTTCTCGGCTAGCACTCTGCTGGGCCCGCGTTCGAGTCACCGGCCGGCCAATGAAGAATTAGAGGAATTTATTTCTGGTGATAGAAATTCATTTCTCAGTATAATGTGGTTCGGATTCGACAATAAGATGTGGATCCCGTTGCTAGGTAACCAATTGGTTCTTAGCCGCGTAAAATAAGTCTAACCCCTCGGGCCAGCCCTATAGGAGAGCTGTTAGTCAGCTCAGTGGTCTGGTTAAACTAAGGTATACTTTTTTTCCTTCTAGACCCTTTCCGTGAGGGAAAAGTGGTATACGTGCAATTGCTTTTATGCACGTTTCGTAATCACTATGCAGCGACATCCTTTCGATTTCCTCTATTGCAACTCTAGATAGCCACCCAGTGATACACACACATAGATATGCATTGATAAACATACATAAGTCTTTATTCCGATTTCAGTTTAGTTGGGAAGTGATACAGCATACGCACGATTCCTTCTAATCCTATAACAGATTAGCCATGCAGTGATATTCATCAAATTTATGATATATATGCTTATGAATCTCTCTTTCCATTCTAAGTGAGTGATGTAGTGGCTCTCATATAATTCCAGGCGTAAATATGACTCCTTCTGTTCCCATACCAAATTTTCTGTACAGTGATTTATAGTGATTCCTTATGTACACGTGAATCCTCCCATTCCCATTCCAGAGAGCCATGCAGTAATGACCAGTTAATGCCGTCGGCGTCCCGTTCCATTATTCCCATAATTCCAGCCTATTTGTTCATGGAAAGATTTGCCGTTGCAAAAGTGGCCGTCGGATCACTGATTTATTTTTAGCTCTTCGCTCAACGCATTCGCTTTTAAATGCTCCACAGATTCGCTTTAATTCTTTTAACGTTTGGTGTGGCCGGACCACTGTTGGGTTTTTGTTTGCTGGTTTACGCTCTTTGGCTGATGTTTTCACGGTGTTTGTATTTTGCGATTGTGTTTATGTATATGTGTGTATTACGCGTTCATGTGTCTGTATACAGTATGTTTGTGTGTACTACGTGTCCAGGCGATTTTATTTGTATGCGTGTGTTTTGGTGTTTGGTCTTTTACCTTTATATATATATATACAGTGTAATATATATATATATATATATATATATATATATATATATATATATATATATATATATATATATATATATACATACATACATACATACATACATACATACATACATATATATATATATATATATATATATATATATATATATATATATATATATATATATATATATATATATATATATATATATATATATATATATATATATATATATATATATATATATATATATATATATATATATATATATATATATATATATATATGGGTGTGTGTGGTGTATGTGCGTTCAAGATTACATGTGAAGGTTGCAGTTATCTGCACGTTTGTTTGTATAAACTTCTCGTGTTTAAGCAACTCTTTTGTAAACAAGATACTTTACTTCTGGACGGTGACTCATCAGTCAATGAGCGCTCCTCTTGCGGAGATTCATCTCCTGTCGACAGTAATTGGGAAGACATGTATATAATGTCACATGAGAAATTAGGAAGTCAGAGAGATGACCTCTGGTCTCTAGACAAGGTTTCTGTAGGTGCTGAATGTAAGCAATTTATATATATATATATATATATATATATATATATATATATATATATATATATATATATATATATATATATATATAATATATATATATATATATATATAAATTTATATATATATATATATATATATATATATGTGTGTGTGTGTGTGTGTGTGTGTGTGTGTGTGTGTGTATGCATATGTATTTATGTATCAATAGAATGGTCCACAGTGATACTCTTGCTTAGCAGGGCGAAATGTAATTGTAGAAATATTTACAGAGCTTAAAGCTTTCGTCCATCCTTCTGTGGACTTGATCACTTAACTAACAGAGACACACAACAATGGTGACAAAACAGAAATAAATATAAACAAACTGAAACGGATAAACGATGTTAAAACATTCTTTCTGTTTCTTGACCATTGTTGTGTGTCTCTTTTAGTTTGGTAATCAAGACCACAGAAAGAGGGACGAAAGCTTTAACCTCTGTAAATATTTCAACAAGTACATTTCGTCTTGCTAAACAAGAGTATCACTGTGGACCCTTCTGTTGATAACTCAGAAGCACGATACGGCGTTTTTATATTTCATATGTACGTATACACGCGTGTGTTTGTATGTGCGTGTACATGTGCATGTAAGACTCCAGAGAGGAGGCAAGACAAGTCACATCTTGATTCATATTTTATCGAGTCAAGGATGATCCAGCGTGCTGAAAACTTCCGCCAAATCAGTCTCATAATATACCCACGAAATAGACCGTACACCTTACGCATTCGGGTCGTTTCGGCCGTAAGCACGTTTACGTGCAAAATGGGCGCCGTGTTTAGTACCAGCCCCTTGGGGATGTACGTAAAACATGAAATAATAATGGTAAATACCATAAACATAGCGTCTTACATTGTTTTGGATGTTACGGCCTAAAGTGACTTACGGCCGAAACGACCAGGACCGCACCTTACATGCCCCCCCTTTGTGTGTGTGTGTTTGTATGTTTGTAGGTAAAGAATGTGTGCATGTGGCCGTGTGTGTGTATGTGTATGTGTGTGCGAGTATGTGTGTGTGTGTGTTTGCTTCAGTGCAACTTAGTCGCAGGGAATAAAAGTTATGGTAAGTTGCTTAATGTTTTAGCAGAATGCCGCAAATGAAAGATTCAGTATACTGCAGATTACCAATACATAAGTATTCGGTCAGTAATTGCATTCGTTTTCTAATTTATTAGATAATAAAGCCTAATTAGATTTAATCATGAATTTGGCTTTAATCATAGATTTTAAAAGCTACTTATGCAGCTGTATTTGACAATACTAAGGTTTTAATTATGATTTCCAATTGTGTTAATGATTTGTATTGCAGTGGTATATTGTAAAGGTAATTTTTCTTTATCGGGGGCTTAGTTTATAGTATTTCAATATTTTTAAAATTTTTTTTCGTCTATGGTACAATATGGATGGTTGTATGGGTATATTGTAAAGGTAATTTTTCTTTTTGGGGGGCTTAGTTTATAGTATTTCAATATTTTTAAAAAAAATTTTCGTCTATGGTACAATATGGATGGTTGTATGGGTATGTTGTAAAGGTAATTTTTTTTTTTTTTTTTGGTTAGTGTATAGTATTTCAATATTTTTTTTTCGTCTATGGTACAATATGGATGGTTGTATGGTATATTGTAAAGGTAATTTTTCTTCTTTTTCTTTTAGTGTATAGTAGTTCAATATTTTTTATTTTTTTATCTGTGGTACAATATGAATGGTTGTATGGTATATTGTAAAGGTAATTTTTCTTTTTCTTTGGTTAGTATATAGTATTTCAATGTTTTTTTTTATTTTTTTCCGTCTGTGGTACAATATGGACGGTACAATATGGGTAGTTGTATGGTATATTGTAAATTTTTTTTTTTTTTTTTGGTTAGTGTATAGTATTTCAATATTTTTTAATTTTTTTTCGTCTAAGGTACAATATGGATGGTTGTATGGTATATTGCAAAGGTTATTTTTCTTTTTTTTTTGTTTAGTGTACAGTATTTCAATATTTTTTTTTCGTCTATGGTAAAATATGGATGTTTGTATGGTATATTGTAAAGGTAATTTTTTTTTTTTTGTTAGTGTATAGTATTTCAATATTTTTAAATTTGTTTTCGCTAATGGTACAATATGGATGGTTATATGGCATATTGTAAAGGTAATTTTTCTTTTTTGGGGCGGCTAGTGTATAGTATTTCATTATATTTTTTTTTCGTCTATGGTACAATATGGATGGTTGTACGGTTCGGTTCACTTTACATTCGAAACCAGATTTACAAATATTAAAAAATTACATAACCTTATAGAATCTTTAATCTCAATCTCCCTAACAACATCTGATCACTCCTATAACTCAGTTATTAAAAATGCAGTTCATAAGTTCTTCCTTTAACAAACATCACTCGTTTCATTGCTATTAACATCATTGTTATTATTGCATTCCATGGCTTCCATGTCAAAGTATTGCGGTTCAACCTGTTCCATTATGTCACATTATGTGACATTATGCGTCTGATCACTATGGATGCTGTCGGAATCTGTTTTATGTCTATCGAATCTCGCAGACTGGCTTTCAGTATATGACGTCAGTGTTCCACATTTGCTGTTATGGTAATGTGCTTATAATGCGCTTTCAGTCGTTTGGAACGGTATATATATATATATATATATATATATATATATATATATATATATATATATATATATATATATATATATATATATATATATATATATATATATATATGTATGTGTGTATATATGTGTGTGTGTGTGTGTATATATATGTATCTACACACACATATATATATATATATATATATATATATATATATATATATATATATATATATATATATATATATATATATATATATATATATATATACTAACAGGACCTCATTAAAATTGGATGGTATTTAACGGAGATATTTATTCGGGAAATGTTACAAGCTTTCTAGGACTAACAATCCACATTGTCAAGTATCCTGGAACGCTTGTAACTTTTCCTGAATAAATATTTCCGCTAGATACCATCCAGGTTTAATGATGTCCTGTTAGTAATTGTATTAGTGCACAGAACAATTGTGCAAGTGATTAAGTTAATATATATATATGTGTGTGTGTGTGTATGTATGTACATATCTATGTACGTATACTTGCCACTTGACAGATATAATAAGTATTTTTGATAACCACGATCACATCATAACATCTCCATTTCTTCACAGTTTTTTTTTATTTAGACGTCATCTTGGCTATTGCAATTGCAAACACACACACACACACAGCACACACACACACACACACACACACACACACACATATATATATATATATATATATATATATATATATATATATATATATATATATATATGTGTGTGTGTGTGTGTATATATATATATATATATATATATATATATATATATATATATATATATATATATACATATGGATTGATATATATATATATAAACCCTATTTATTTTGATGGGATATATATATATATATATATATATATATAACGTGTACCTTTTCACAGCTGAGTCGAGCTGATGGGTATCATAAGCCCTTCTTCCCAATGAGTCCTTATTGTGTATCACTGATGGGGCAGGAAGGATGAAGCCCTCATGTCCATGATCTGTATGTCACATTTCAATCTTGTTTGTGTACGTATGAAACGGAGACTATATGTACATAAGCATTTGTACCTTTTGGAAGGAGAGCTGAGTCGACTGATGGGTGACTATATGTACATAAGCTGGGATCATAGCTCATAAATTGGTAATGCAGTCCTTATTGTGTATCACTGTGTAACGGCATGTGCTTCAGCGCTCATGTCCATGAGGTATTATCGGATGTGGAGTCATCCGACATTTCAATCTTGTTTGTGTTCGTATGAAACTGTGGAAGGAGACTATATGTACATAAGCATTTGTGTATGTATGAAACTATGAAAGGAGACTATATGTACATGAGCATTTGTGTACGTATGAAACTATGGAAGGAGACTATATGTACATGAGCATTTGTGTACGTATGAAACTATGGAAGGAGACTATATGTACATGAGCATTTGTGTACGTATGAAACTATGGAAGGAGACTATATGTGCATAAGCATTTGTGTACGTATGAAACTATGGAAGGAGACTATATGTGCATAAGCATTTGTGTACGTATGAAACTATGGAAGGAGACTATATGTACATAAGCATTTGTGTACGTATGGAAGGAGACTATATGTACATAAGCATTTGTGTAACTATGGAAGGAGACTATATGTACATAAGCATTTGTGTAAACTGTGGAAGTATGAAAACTATGGAAGGAGACTATATGTACATAAGCATTTGTGTACGTATGAAACTATGGAAGGAGACTATATGTGCATAAGCATTTGTGTACGTATGAAACTGTGGAAGGAGACTATATGTACATAAGCATTTGTGTACGTATGAAACTATGGAAGGAGACTATATGTACATAAGCATTTGTGTACGTATGAAACTATGGAAGGAGACTATATGTACATGAGCATTTGTGTACGTATATGAAACTATGTACATAAATTTGAGACTATGGAAGGAGACTATATGTACATAAGCATTTGTGTACGTATGAAACTATGGAAGGAGACTATATGTGCATAAGCATTTGTGTACGTATGAAACTATGGAAGGAGACTATATTTACATATTTGTGCATAAACATTTATGTACATAAGCATTTGTGTACGTATGAAACTATGGAAGGAGACTATATGTACATGAGCATTTGTGTACGTATGAAACTATGGAAGGAGACTATATGTACATGAGCATTTGTGTACGTATGAAACTATGGAAGGAGACTATATGTACATGAGCATTTGTGTACGTATGAAACTATGAAAGGAGACTATATGTACATAAGCATTTGTGTACGTATGAAACTATGGAAGGAGACTATATGTACATGAGCATTTGTGTACGTATGAAACTATGGAAGGAGACTATATGTACATAAGCATTTGTGTACGGAAGGAGACTATGAAACTATGGAACTATGGAAGAAGGCTATATGTACATAAGCATTTTCATTTTATAAAATAATTTATAATAATTTCTGCTGAACTAGATTGTGCATTAAAAAGGTGGTTTTACCTAGCAAATCCCATTTCGACAAAGCTTAAAGTAAGCGCAACTCTCCCGCCATTGATGTGGAAGGCAAAGGTGATAAAATCTCAAGCTCATAACATACTTTTATAATCAAATGAACAGCAAGCAATTGGTGAATAGTGCTAGTATTATATTTAGATAATTCTCGAAGTATGATAGAACTTCCACCTTTAATCACGACCTACTTGGCTTTAGAGTTTTAGTTGCATTTTATACTCTCCATAATGTTTGAGCAGTGCAACTGACCAGACAAGAATTGGTTCATGAAGATTCAGGTAATGTCTCTCCACGGATGTTCCAGCGTAGATTTGCCTATTTATTTCAAGTTAAAAGGACAGGCAAAGTCAAAATGGAAATAATAAGAAATATTTGTGTGTGCAAAATAAAAAAAATTAGGCAAGCTCGTGCCTTTATCGAACCTAAATCTAACGTCAAGTAAATTGTGAGACGCCTCTTCAAAGTAGGAAGACAATAGCGCTTAAAAGGAACCATGAACAGGGTTATTCGCCAGGGGGAAAACATATAGTCACAAAACGAGCAATCCAATTATTACTAATCTCCACGAAGTAAAATAATTATGATATGCTGGCCTGTCAGGTGTTACGAGGCTGCCAGAGAGAAGGTGGCATTAACCCAGCATCTGTTGATTTCAAAATATCAAGGCAACGTTAAAAAACTTGGAAGAGGATATAACGGTTCAAATTTATGAAATTATATCTTTTTGTAAAAATGTTTTCGATTAGTAATTCTTGTTCACTGATTTTTGATAAAGGTAACCGCAATCAAACTTTCTTCTTTCTAAGTTGCATCTGCGATCACATTGAGATAATCTTCATTTTTATTTTATTGCTAGAATCACTTTAAAAAAATTCTCAGATTTTGTCTGAGTAATGGACTAACGTTCTGGAATACTTTATATTCATCTTGTTACTAGGATGACTTTAAAATAAAAAAAACTCATAATCTTCATCTTACTACCAGAATCATTTTCAAAAGTTCATAATGTCATTCATCCTCACTGAATCGCTTTCAAAGAGCTATTATGTTTTATCGTGCTTTGTGGCTGCAGTTGCATTAAAAATTTGACTGGCATTTATAAGCCAATGAATCTTCAAGCCCTCAACTTTACATGAAAATGATTTTGTTTTACTAGGATAATCATAATGAATTTGGCATCATAAATCTTCATTCTTTATTTTTCTTTGAACTTCACTGCGACGATAATCTGGGTGGAGTCTCTTCCATCTCTCAGGGATGCTGATTTGGTGCTTCGATAGCCTCTCATGGATATTTTTATCTAAAGCTTGTTTGGGTTATGTGGGTTGGCGACGCAAGAACACGTGAATCCAAGTGAATGGGGCTTGATGGCGCGGTACGAGGGCTCGTGAATTCAAGAAAGTGAATCGAGTTGGTATTGTCCAAGGTCTCGTAATGCAAGGCCTGAAGGTATGGCGCGAGGACTCTTGAATTAAAGTGAGTGCTAAGACTCATGAATTCAAAGAAGTTCGCTGTGGTGGCACGGCGTAAGAATGACGAAGAATAAGGACTCCTGACACCAAGAAAGCAAACATGAATAGACTTCAGGAAGTTTAGGAGGATATCTTTCGATATCAAGCGCTCATTCATGTTTGCATTTGCAGTTCTGCTGAAGTTTATACGTTTCATGAAGGGTGAATGTTTGTGATATCAATTTTAGTGTGCATAGCAGTGCGTTTTGAATGGGTTCGTCTCTTGTATATGGGCTGGGTGTTCTAGTGCACTTTTTCTGCTTTGATCTCGGGCGGTATGCGTAACTTGCCTTCGTTAAGTTTATCATTTGACGTTTCATTCGTGTTAATTCTCAAGTAAATGTAACATATAACTTTCATTTTTTCTATTGCGTTCTGTAACTATTTATTTTGGATAAGAACCTTTCAATGCCAATATCTTTATACAATACACTTTCATGATGGAGTTCAGAGTTTTATATAAGAGAAGTTTTAAGTCTTGAAAAGTTGTTTTGCATTCCTTAACAGAAGAGAAATAGTGACCTTCATTTATTTTATTAATTGCTATGTTACAGCACAGTTGCCTTGTAGATGCGATGCGCTGTGGAAAGCGGGGAAAAGAATTCACAGACGTTTGTGGAGTGGTAGAAGTAGTTACTGAATTGTGTGGTCCAGTGATCTCACAGTTCAAGAGAATAAATATGGGAGGAGGCTTCCTGCCAAGTTTTTCATGGCCACTTGGGAGGGTTGAGGGACACGGTTTCTCAGCTCAATGTTGAATTAATACCGATGAGAGAGAGAGAGAGAGAGAGAGAGAGAGAGAGAGAGAGAGCCCGGATTTCAGAGAAAGGGAGGATTATTAAATACTTCGAAAATGCAAATAAAGATGAGTTGAATGAGTAAACAAGTTCTTTATCTTATATTTTGATTAAATGAAGGAGCATACAAATTATAAAAGGAGTATTTTGACCAGTGCCTGATAAGGATAGCTTATAGTTTTTGTAGCTCTCATAGAAATGCATTTATTGCCTCAAACTGGACAAGTTCAGAGCAATACAAAGTAATAACATTCGATATTATTACCATCAGACAAGATTAAAGAATGGAAAGTGAATAGAGAGATAAATCAGTTAAAACTTCATGAAAGAATCGTTGACTTCAATTATTTTTTGTGTTACTACTATTCAGGAATGTTTTTAAGAATAGAGTTGATATCCAAATAAGAGCAATTTCAGTTTGTCTTGCAGGGACCGTTTAAAGGCTTAGAAATAATCAAAATATTAGACTGAAGCATTCTCTTTAATCGTGCCTTTACAGAAAGTGTTGCAGAAGTAAACACTCAACCATAATACTCATGACAACTTAAATAATTTGCAACGTTAGGACGATAAGGATGTCTGGCCGCAAGTTTGAATTCCACGTCGAGTATTAAGTCCATTTTTATTTTACAACTTGTGTGATTAGACTGCGGAACTTGCAACTCTGATTCTCTTTTGTTTTTACATCTTCCGTGACTGGATTAGGGAGTAATTGTTTGCACTGGTATTTTAGTGAGTTAAGGATTTACTTTCACTTACCTCGAATCTCTTTGAAATGGTACTGTCTGGATTTCACATGTGCGTACCTTGTAAGTGAAGGACTCTCTCGCTGTTAAATAGAAACTGTATAGCAAACGTTAGGAGGCAAAAGTCAAGCATGTTAAATACCTTGTGCTGCTGCGATACCGGGGAGTAAGAAGCGTGTTCGTTGGGTTTAAAGTGCTGTAGAATGAGCCTTACCATCATGTGACCTTCACAGAGACTTCTTTGTAGTTTGGATTTGGTGTGGCTTTACTTTGCGTATTTATTCATCTATTTATTTATACATTCATTTTTATTTTTGTTTATTTCTTCATTATATATTAGTTCTGTGTATTTATTTAATTTTTATGTGCTTTTTCTGAAGAGGATTTCAAATAAACAACAATGGCATGACCTATCTTAGAAGTGTAGGTGATGGAAAATGTGTTACTCCAGCAAAACAACATAGCAGGTGATTCTGGTTGATAGCTGGCTAGTTGGTGACTCCAAACAACTCTAATAATATTAATGAGACTGGATTCTTCGTATGTTCGATGTCTGAGGTGAGGCATTTGTTGCTTGTGCAAAACTGAAATCATGTTTTTTACTTTGGATTACAAGTACGCTGCAATCAAAAAAATTAATTTTTGCGTAGAGAAATTGCACTATTTTTTTTTTTATTTTTTTACCACGGACGAAGAAAAGAATTTGTTTCTTATGAGCTGAGGTGGAGAACAACCGTTGCGAAGAAATAATTAAGTGGTTACTAGAGTTGCTTCAGCATTGAAGATAGGCAGTGATTCCATTATGATAACTGGAACTACTGATATAAGGAGAGAGAAATTTAGCGCTCAGATTAATTATTGGACTTATCCTGTCTGTAGAATGGAGTAACCCTATTTTTTCTCAAGCATATGCATTTATATCTACGTGACTGTTGTAGGAAAAAGTGCACATTATTCTTGGTTATGCCTGCTCTTTTATACAGTAATATGAATTAGATTATTGAGAAACCATTTGGGGGTGGCGGGTGGAAAATGAACCTATGTATGCGTCATTTGCAGATTTTCTAACTTATTGATTGCAAAATGTAGTTAACCTTTTCTCTTTTATAAAAGAATTAGTTTTTAATATAAGAACAATTTCCCATACACGCACTGCCATAAGAAAGCAACGATTTTGACTTCTCCCGAGAACAACTTATTAAAACTGATTCAGCGATGAAAAATTAATATGAACTGATTTTTTTCACAGACACCATTTAAGTTCTGACGTTTCCACTTGTGATTCAAATCGACTTTCATCGGCCACGTGCTTGCTCACTGATTAGATATTTCTGTACCGAGGTGTAAACGGTAGCTCCCACGCCTCACTAACAAGAGGTCCTGGGTTCAATTCTTGGCGAGAAAGGAACGATCTGGATATGGTTCCGTAAAGCTAGGTCTTGCGTAAATTCATTGTACCTCTCTTGACATAGATAATGAATTACGCACCTGCTGGTCAGTCGAATAATGTGGATGGCAGCTGGATGTTGAGAAACATGGTTGGTCACTCTACCATATCATATTTACAAAAGGAATGGCCTCGACGAGGTTATTGCGCAGCCTCACTGGACTGAACCGTCCGTCAAACACAACGAAAAACCATTCAGTTTACTTATTTTATTTACATGTTCTGTAAAACATCGAGAGAAAAGCAAGTTGTAAAAGTAAATTTCTAGACGGTAAACTAGACGAGTTTTCCAGTATAATAGTGTCGCAGGATATCATTCCATATTTCATTAAAAGATCTTCGTGGCAAAAACTGGTATGGCGTCTTCGTTCTTATTTGATTTTTATTCTAGGCGAGTCAGTCTCTCTCTCTCTCTCTCTCTCTCTCTCTCTCTCTCTCTCTCTCTCTCTCTCTCTCTCTCTCGCTGTGCAATTGTTCATTCAATAAGGTTTGAATTATGTTACAAGGAATCTCTCTCTCTCTCTCTGCCATTGTTCATTCAATAAGGTTTGAATTATGTCACAAGGAATCTCTCTCTCTCTCTCTCTCTCTCTCTCTCTTGTCTCTCTCTTGTATTCAATTAAGTTTTATTGAAATCACAAGATTCTCTCTCTCTCTCTCTCTTTCTCTCTCTCTCTCTCTCTCTCTCTCTCTCTCTCTCTGCCATTATTCGCTCAATAAGGTTTGAATTATGTCATAAGGAATCTCTCTCTCTCTCTCTCTCTCTCTCTCTCTCTCTCTCTCTCTCTCTCTCTCTCTCTCTCTCTCTCTCTTGTATTCAATTAACTTCTATTCAAATCATAATATTTATAATATTCTCTCTCTCTCTCTCTCTCTCTCTCTCTCTCTCTCTCTCTCTCTCTCTCTCTCTCTCTCTCTGTAGGTGTCCATATGCATCCCAACAGCTTTTAGCTGAGGAACTCATGAAAAAAGCAAAACCTGTTTTTGTCCTGTTTACTCAAAGGGGGATCTTGGGCGTGTGTGGGGAAATGCTTAGCTGGGTCGATTAAATCAGTGAGCGATTGGGGTTCTCCTTACCGTACTCGCTAGATCGATGTCAGGTCTTTTTCTTTCGTACTCATTTTTTTTTCATTGCAGAGTAAATGGACTCGGGGACAGATTAAATTTATTTATATACGGCATATGGGAAAATATACTTACAATCTTTTCCTACAATATTAAACTTTTTCTGCTAGCAGAAGTTGGTTACTCCTATTGTATAGCATATATATATATATATATATATATATATATATATATATATATATATATATATATATATATATATATATATATATATATATATATATATATCAATTTATATTATATATATATATACATATTTATATTTATATACACATATATGTGTATATATATGTATATTTGTCTATCTATCTATCTATCTATTATATATATATATATATATATATATATATATATATATATATATATATATATATATACTAAGACATTTTCAGTGATAAATTTTTATAGGCGTAAAGAACCAGGTTAAAAAGTTAATTCCTGTTTCCTGTGATTCCTAACGTAACACCTATAATTTAAAGAGGACACCACGTTATTTTGCAAAAACCGGTCTGCAGATGTAGAAGGGCATGACGGAAATGGCGAGCAGCTTGAGTGAATAATATAATAGCGCGTTTGTGCACCTGCAGGGGAGATAGGAATCGGAAGATAAATTTACAGTGAGTTAAACAATGAAACTGTTGCCAAGAGTGAACTGATGGTCTCATGTCCACTCGCGTTGTATCCAGGAGAGAGAGAGAGAGAGAGAGAGAGAGAGAGAGAGAGAGAGAGAGAGATGTTAAAATTCATCAAAGTAAGGACAATTTATTGATTCAAAAATTATTATCATAACGAATGTTTCATTATAATTGATTTTCTCTTTATTTTCTTTATTTTGAAGAAATGTGTTCTCCTTGTCTTCATTATCCGTATACTTGTTTGTTTCGTTATTGCCACTGGCTTCGCAAAGTTCAAGTGCATTTTCTTTTGGGACGTGACAAAAGAAACCATGGCTTTCGAATATAGTATCGTCAGAGGGTCAACTCGTATTTCTTCTAGTACAACCCCATTTGTTACTCCCTCCGACAAATAAGTCGAAGGTTATGCGTTCAGCCGCCTCTGCTTTAATGTTTACATACCTGCTCGTCTACAACATTACAAGCTACTGAACACTTTAAATCAAATTTTGTGAATGGTTGAGCCATGGGTAAGGTTTGATTAGATGAAGATGGGTACGGACCCAGATATCCCTTTCCATTGGCAAAAGAAGGCAGTGTCTGAAGAGTTTTCCTTTTTGTGAATATGTCTCTCCTCTGTTTTCCTTTTTTTATTGTATCTTCGTCTTCTGAAAGCATTTAGAAAAACCGCTGCTTGATTATTTTTTATCACTATTAATATAAATCTAGTGGGTTGTTGTATAATCTACTATTTCAAATTTAGCACAGTGAAAGTATGTTATTTTCGCCGAAGTAGATTATGTTCATGATTTTATCGAAGGCTAATGTAGTATTTGCATTTGAGGGGGTTTTTACATCACTGATTTGTTTTCAGTTTTGTTTTAAGAATTTAATTGATAGATTTTGGCTTCTTTTCTCACAGAGGACATTGAACCCAGCTTTTAATATAAGTTTATGTCTCAGGTATTGGAATATTTTGTCCAATATGTTTTCTAACACTTCTGTTCTAAGTGTTGGAATTGTTTGAAAACATTTTTACTTTTTCTTTATCACCTTTGAGTGCTGTAAACCATTCCTGCTGGAAAGCTCATTAAACGAAGATATTAAAGCATATTTTGTTAGGAAGAACAGAGGTCCGAAAATCACCCATGTCTGTTTGTGACCTTAATTATAGATACAGAACAAAAAGATGAATTTATTACTTGTCTAAAGATTATACGCACACACACACACACACTATATATATATATATATATATATATATATATATATATATATATATATATATATATATATATATATATATATATATATATATATATCCACACAGGCATATATAAGAATCTTTTGGTCACATTCACCAAATGTAGGTAAATACAACAAAGTTAAAAGTTTAATTGATATTTACCCTATATACATATAATTATATATATATATGTGTGTGTGTGTGTGTGTATGTTAAAAAGATTGTGTGCGAGCGCGCTCTTGTGTTTGAGTAATAAGAAAGGCCAGAAATCTGGGTTAAAAGCGAGGCCCCTTCCTCTAATCAGCTGGTCTGTTGTCCTTTGTTTTATACACTAGATTAGGTGGTTCTTTTATCTTAGTCGCAGGGCGTCACTGACTATATCCACTACGACGCATGATAGTTCCTAGTCCGTCTATCACCCAGCAAAACCCGTCCCCTAACACCCAGATTTCTTTCCTAGATAAAAAAAAAAAAAGCTATGGACTGAGTATGTACGGGTTGATTCCCGCAGCAGCTGAACGAAGAGATCGAGCCTTTGTCACCACCAATTACAAAGACGCCGTAAATCGCCTGATTGGTTGCTGGCAATGTGGTTGTTGGAGGTTTTGGAGAGATTTGCTAAGTTTCCTCTCTCTCTCTCTCTCTCTCTCTCTCTCTCTCTCTCTCTCTCTCTCTCTCTCTCAGGGCAATGTAGTTGTTGGATGTTTCGGGGAGATTGGCAAAGTTTCTCTCACACACACACTCTCTCCTTCCGGGCAATGTAGTCAACGGAAGTTTCAGAGATATTTGTTGAGTTGTCCTTGAGTGCGAGGAAGTACCTCGAGGCAGCAATTAAAACCCATCAGCAGGCCGGAGGCACTTCAAAGGTGCCAACCCGCACGCTATCGGGACGGGACGATCTGTACAACCACTATACGGACGAGCGGGAGCCATACATCTCCGAATGTATCTCGCCCTCATATCGGCGGCAGGGAGTGTGTGGCCACTCCCAGCGGCTTCTTCTCTCATTACCAGTTCTAGGTCAGGCCTGGGGAGGGGGGGTAGTAGGGAGTATGACTTTAATGGGGCCTGTAAGGTGTGAGGTTGCTGTGCGATTACTCACGATAACGGACGGAACACTAGGTGCGCCATGTTTAAAAGGTGTTGGGAGTTGTCTGGTTAACGTCGGTGTCTGCAGCTTTTTTTTATCTCATAGCACTGCTACTATTATTGTTACAGCGAATATTACTGTGGCTGGCAAGACTGATAATGATGATTATCATCATCATAACTAAGGATACTACAACTTCTAATTATAACGATAACAGTAGTAAAAATGATTATAACCATTTTCCAAAGAAACTTTTACTTAGATTAACATCAGTAGTGCTGGTAGTTGCAGGCGAAGTTGAAATATGTTTTAATCAAATCACATCTCACCCTACAGGATTTTTGAAACTTTATACAAAAAAATAATAGTCTTGATTCTTAGGTTAATCTACCCATCATCGCACAAACGTCCATGAATGCATAACCCAAACCAATCACTTCATTTTGGAAATTATTTATAACAATAGAATTATTTTGTTAACATAAAGCTACAGTTATTCTGTTGATCATATCATAAACAGTTTTTCATTTTTACTTGTGATAATTTTTTTATTTGAGAATTAGATTAAATCGTTCATAATTTTCTTTGAAAGTGAGTGAATATAAATCCAATTGTAAAGTCGTGCTTATATGAAATTTTACTGTCGACTTCAAACTGCATGCAGAGGTCTGCACATTTCTTTAAAAGTTCATAACTTATTTCTTTTGTCATGAATTCGAAATAGAGAACCTTCAACTATTTTTAAAGCTGGCAGAAGTAAAGGGCCTTGGCCCACTTGTCGCTTGCCAACTGAGGTTGATTTGTGGAGGACAACGGAACCGGATTGCCAAGTTTTGTCCATAAACTGAAGCCTGTATCATACGGGCAAGCAAGTTTTCTAGCATTCTTTACCTTTTAATCGCCGAGATTTACGTCAAGCAAAGATTACATTTTATATTTTTTGCAAATTTAAAGTCAGACATGTTTTGCTCAGGCGATCTCACGCAAATGCAAACATGCTCGACTTCAATTCTGCCAGTTGGAGAGAGGGAGCAAAAATTGCCGATTTTAAGCTGAAAGATAGAAGAAACATCTTGTTTAGACAGCATCTCTGTATATGAAGTTAGTGGCGGAAACCATACATTTTCTATATCGTTAACTGACCCGTAATATGGCACTTTGTTATGAGATGTAAAAAAAATCCGAATATTATGCTTTGAGGTTATTTTTGTAAGAGCTTGTTGGCATGCACTACGCCCCCTGGAACCCGGGGCTGCTGTCTCCCCTACCCTCCCGATCCCCTACCTACCCCGTCCCAGCCCAGGGCGGGCAAACAGGTTTGCAGGAGGGGTGGGTTTGGATTTGTCCCCTACCCATCCGTTCCCCTACCTACCCGCCCCACCTGGGGCGGACAAACCGGTTTACAGGGGTGGGTGGCTGTGTCATGTCTCCCTCACTGTCACCCAGGGAGAACAAACAAGATCAGATCCTCACGGATTTTATTATTATCGATGAGAGTATAGGTTGCCAAGTTATACTTTGTGCATACTTGCAGCATCTCAAAGAAGACACAAATGAAAGCTGAAATACGGATATTTCTGTATTGCGAAGGTATTATTCTGGGCACTTACGATGAACTCAAGGAGAAAGTACTTACTCTTCAAAGGCTGCCTCCAAGTGCCCGTCGGGCTACCTGTTCTCAGAAGATGGAAATTATATTCTGCTTTTGTTTTCACTGACTCTTCCATATTTAAGAGTAGAGTCAGTCTTTATGCTTCCTCTTTTCTTTCCCCTTATACCTTTTTCAGGGGTGAGGTAGGTAGGACCATGGGCCCCTGAGTTGGAAAATACTAATAGAGATTAGGGAAGATGATCTTAACTGGCTTCGATTGAAAGTACCGTAACATTAAATTGTGAATAGCTACTGGGGTTGTCATGAAGGAATAGAAAGTGTCTAGTTTGGGAGCAACATGGAAGGATACTTACCGCAAGAGATTTGAAAGGTTGAACAGGATATATTAGAATGAGGGTAATGCTATTAGGTGGGCGCAGTTTGTTTGTCATTTCAGTTTGAAGAAAAATACATATACAGGCACACGTGTGTACAAATGATGTTATTATTGCTTTTTATATACATTTACGGTTTGTACACAAACTCACACACACACATACACAAACATACACACACACACACACACACACACACATATATATATATATATATATATATATATATATATATATATATATATATATATATATATATATATATATATATATATATATATATATATATATATATGATAATAAGTTCGTCGTCTCGTGGCCTCGAACTACGGAAGACAAGAACTTAGGACTACAATGACATGCATTTGACCACAGGGCCAACAAGTTGGCCGTGTGGTTAAATACATATATCATATATATATATATATATATATATATATATATATATATATATATATATATATATATATATATATATATATATATATATAATGTGACATGAAAAATATAATAGTAAGTAATCTGTCAATTATACGAGCTCTTTTGTACCCCTTTACCTTTATATTTTTCATCAGTCTGCTAGTAAAGGACCGTGTGTTGAAAGGCCTAGCAACCACTCCTGTTGCTTCACTTTATGTTCGTGGCATTTGCCTTTACATACATACACACATATGTATATATATATATATATATATATATATATATATATATATATATATATATATATATATATATATATATATATATATACTGTATATACTTTATAGACATGAGCTAATGTATATATATTTAATTTTATATGTATATATTTTATATGTTTATATTTTTACATCAGTCTGCTAGTTAAACCGTGTGTAGAAACGCATATATTTAACCACTCCGTTGTTTCACTTTTCCCTCAGTCTGCATTCGGACCATTATTTATACATTCATCACGTTCCATATGTTTCACTTTCAGTTATACATTCATTATTTATACATTCATCACGCTCCATATCTTCGTGAATCAGTTTTATATTATATATATATATATATATATATTATATGTGTGTGTGTGTATTTGTGTGCATGCGTATACGTGTGTATGTATTTATAAAGCATATTGACTTATGCATATCAAGAACATATAAGGGCCAATAAACTAAATAACAAAAGCCCATATTGCTGTTCTATAAAATTCTGTATGAGTGACCTGATTTTCTCCAGTGTTTCAAAAGTAAACTGAAATATTTAATTTGTTGTCTGAGTAATGCATCAACTGTTAGGCAGATGAAAGGAAACAGAGTTTTTTTTTTCAGAAACATGACATTAAGGTAATAGTAGTAGTTGTAATAATAGTTACACTGATCAGTGACTATTGAACAATGAGGAGCGTAAATTATACCCAGGAATGTTATTAACTACAGCTATCTGCTAGTCTGTTTGTAAATCACAAGCGAGACAGAAATTAAAATTCATTTGATTGTTCTCATTTCCTTGCAGTTTATCGCCGCTATTGAAGTGTTTGCTTGTTTGTGCATTTTTAGTTTTCTGTAAAAGAAAACTATTGAGATGGCTTTTTGTCTGTCCGTCAGCTCTCAGATCTTAAAAACTATTGAGGTTAGAGGGCTGCAAATTGGTATGTTGATCATCCACCCTCCAATCATCAGCATACCAGATTGCAGCCTTCTAGCCTCAGTAGTTTTTATTTTATTGAAGGTTAAAGTTACCTATGTTCGTGAGTCTGGCACCGCTATAGGTGCCAACAACACAAGCCACCATCGGGCTGTGGCTGAAAGTTTCATTGGCTGTGGCTGAGTTTCATACAGCATTATACGCCGTACAGAAAACTTGATTCCACCGAAGAAACTTCGGCGCATTTTTTACCTGTTTTGTGTGTCCACAGGATGTCTCAATAAGTTACTGATGAATGTCAGTGTTGGAGGCAGTCTCCCTGATTTCATTCCTGGTTATTGGAAGGTCATGTACAAGATGCCAAGATGATAGTCTTGCACTTTTCCGAAATAAAGACAGTGTAAGTTGTCTGTAAACTAACAGAGTAGTTCCCCGGTGGCACTGTTCCTAAAACAACATTCTGAAGTACGTGTAAAGAACGGGGAAAGCAAAATTGGCTTCATGAATTTCGATTCACATCACGGAGCTAATAAGGAGAATTTGGCAACTCCATATCGTAGCAAATGTATCTAGTGTTCAGATAACGAATTGTTGGAAACGCTACTTGCTAAACAGTTATTTAATATCTAAACACGTGACAGAAAGCATTTTACCAAATGACAAAGTAATGTAAAGTAACAATATTAGTAGGGTACAAGGTGCCATTTGGCGTCCTGAACATTTGGCGTCCTCAAGAAAGGGTGTCATTTGGCATCCTCAATTATTATTATTATTATTATTTGTTTTATTTTTATATTTTTTCTGAAGAAAATAACATGCATATATAAAAAAAATTATGTAGTAAGTAGGGTAAAAGGTGCCATTTGGCACCCTGGTGTCCTGAACATTTGTTAGTAGGGTAAAAGGTGCCATTTGGCGTCCTCAATTATTATTATTATTATTTATTTTATTTTTATATCTTTGCTGAAGAAAATAACATAAGAGTTGAACCAATATAAACTATCTGTTATTAATCCCACTTTATCGATAAGAGTCTGATTAGGAGGAGGAGACACCTGCTGAACTGATCTGAACTGATATTAGAGAGACCCACTGCGTGACTCAACAACAGCTGTGCGACTGATAAGAGTTGAACCAGTATAAACTATCTGTTATTAATCCCACTTTATCGATAAGAGTCTGATTAGGTATTTGCTGCTGATATGATTTAGACCCACTGCGTGACTCATGAACAGGTGTATGACTGATAAGAGTTGAACTGTTATAAACTATCTGTTATTAATCCCACTCTATCGATAAGAGTCTGATTAGGTATCTCCTGCTGATATGATTTAGACCCACTGCGTGACTCATGAACAGCTGTGTGACTTCATGCGAACATTACAATGTACATCTCTCTGAGATATACAGCTCTAACTCTCCACCCGATTGTTAAAAGTCACATGTTTTAACACGCTTCCAATCACGCTCATTGTCAATGTCACTTAACCTATGTATGGGATAATAAAAACTGATTCTACCTATCCACTCATTTTATTAGATAAAGCGGTATACATTAACAAGTACATGAATCTTGCGGTTCTTCCGACACACATTCCAATACAATACCACCACGAGTTGTTATAACCAACCTTAAACCTCTAAATAATTTTACAATAAATGGCCATAGGCTTCCAAATCTAGTATGTCGTACAGCCTGACATTCCTCCCCCTCCCCCTTCTTCTCCCCCTCTTCCGTTAGTGTTCTGCATAGAAGAACTCCTCCTCCTCCTCCTCCTCCTCCTCCTCCTCCTTGACCATTCATCCTAAGGAAGAAAAATAAAATGTCTTAGAAAAACCGAACGTCTGCAAAATTAATTATGTGATGTATATTAGCAACGTTTTTAAAAATGGAATTAATCATTACCTTTTATTTAAAGAATGCACACTCTCCTTGTATGTAAGAGCTCGTTTAACGCCCAAACTCCACTGAGAACATCGCACCCTCTTGAAAAATATGAAATAGCATTCCGTCACCCATCTGTCATTACTTTTCAAACGACTCGGGGAGAAGACGACACTCATTAATGACAAAACCGATTTTAACCCTCTATGACTTGTATAGTGAACGAAGAAAATCGCAGTAAAGGCCGCGCTTGTAAGAATTATCGGGCTGTATCTGCCTTATGGACTGGCAAAGGGTAAAATCCGAATGCGCATCAAGAAAAGATGAGAAGCTACCCGAATAAATTTGTGGGTTTATACCATACCTGTCAAAAAAGTAGGTTGTATCTCTAGGCAAACAGTCTATATAAAAACACACCCAATGTCCGACAAGGTCAATACTAGAAGTTGAAGGTAGAGTATTAGATATAAAAACTAGAGGTTTAATTCTATTCACGGGTATTTTAAACGCACCCACTTCATCTGAAGCGAATACACCTAAATGTTTAATAAGACTCCCTAGCGAACCCTGTAAAACTGTCTCGATTTCTTTCATATCCATTGCACCTAGCCCCTAACATCGCACTGAACGACTATCCGAATCGAAGGTTAAAATACCTTTCGTGTCACTGAACAGTAAAATCATGCAATGCCAGCAATTGCCGAAAATACACCTCCGCCTCTCCTATGACTCGGATAGAAAACTGAAATGTCTTCTAAACCCCCTCCCTTCCTTAAAGGTTCAGACAGGAATAATGTTTTAAATTCCACCTTAGAGGGTGGAGCGAAGACAACCCTGATACCTGTTAACTAAAAAGAAAAAACTTTCAATCTCCTCCCCTGTTTTTGTTAAGCAGAGCGCTCATTTGAACGTTCCTAATTACGCAAGGTTGCGAAAGTAAATAATGAAAAAGCCTGAAAAGAAGGTGGTTTTTATACGTACCTCTCTATCTGGGTCTTATATGAAGCACGCAGGTGACACTCGAACCGTTATTGAAATGGATACGCCTCCCATTCTGGTCCGTGATAACGATCGAAATCTGTTCCAGGATGTTCATGTTCAATGTTTTGTATATCGTATTGTGTATCCCCTTCTCTTTACCACTCTCTAATGTTAAACAATCCAATATATTTACTAGTTCACCTCCAAAAACAGTCGGTTGAACGATATCTGTGTGCACGTACATATAATCTACACCACAATTATCGGGTAAGGAATCGTCAGAGAGGTGCGCATTCAATGCCTCGAGGCGGTAAACTTCGTATGCTGTATTATTTTTAAAACCTAACAACCTGGCAGCTTTACCGCTGAATTTGATAGTCACACTTCTAATATCCCCCGCCTTAATGTTCCTCCTCCTAACATGAGGGATGATAACTCTCCTGCTATCTTCATCCCAACCGAATATATCATTGCTGTTGAAAACGTTTTTGTATTCAGTATCAAAATAGACTTTTAAATGTTCAAAAACATCTTTGTTAAGTGTCCTCACCAACCTTTTCATATCCCCCGCTAACATAGCTGTTGTTGGTCTATAGCTATAGGCATGCTTATCGTTTTTACCACAATCAGTAACAAAGTAGAGGGTGAAATCTTCATCTCTCGATAATACAGTGTAATAAATGCCTGGAAACATGATCGAAGCAAGACCTACTTCATATTCGCTACCATTCGGCAGGAATACAGGAGTGGGTAACCTATTCACAAACCCTGATGGGGAGTTATTTTCATACTTGTCCAGGCTGCTGAGACTGCTCTCATATATAATGTGTTCACCCGCCATACTGATAATGTACTGTGCACAATTTCCTTCATCTAGGTCGTATATGAAGGGTGCATGACATGGTTTTACCTTTAATAAACTTGACGTCTTCCCCCTTCTGATTCGTTACATCAATCGTGATGTAATCCACCGCATTCACATTTAAAGGTTTATAAACAGCATTATGTACACCTCTACTCGGTTGCACATTCCAACGTGAAACAATCCAGGACGTTTGCAGTTTTATCACCCAGCGATGAAGGTTGAATAATGTTGGAATATAAGTACACACAGTCAATACTGTGATCGTCAAGATAAGAAATTCTGGAGCAATGATTTCTCATTGCCCCTGAACCATAAATCGCGTATGTCAATTCTGTGTTAAACCCTAATACTCGCGCTGCTCTAACGCTTAAACTTTACAGTGACTGAAACAATTCCTTCTACTTTCACCACCTCGGCATTCACGTATGTGAGACTCATCCTCTTCAAATCATTGTTCCATGAAAATAGTCCTTCCCTACACATAACACCTCGAATGTTTCCAGCTGTTCTGTAATGTCTGTATTGAGTGTTCTGATCAATCTATTCATATCTCCTACTAATAATCCAACGGCGGGAACATACATGAAACCATACGAGCGAGGTGCCAAACTCTGATTTAAGGTTGCTTTAAAATGAATTGTGAAATCTCTATCTTCAAGTGTGACAGAGTAGTATTCATTTGGGAGTGTAAACCCTATAACACCCATTTCATATTCCACCTCTTTTGATAGAGTTATGGGAATGGACAATTTGTTTGTAAATTTACAGGGCTGGTTTTCGGGAAATAAATCTAGACACAGCCCGCTATTCACACATACAATGTAATCGCTACACATGTTGAATGTGCAATGCTCGTAATACACACGATTGCATACATATATATACCTCGTAACATAGAATGGATAAATAAAAAAATTATGTATAAAATAAAAAAACTGTTTTATTATACAAAATGTTGGAACATACATACATACATACATACAGACATACACATATTAAAATACATATATTAAATTACAGACTTTGGTAATAATTTTTACATTGGTGTGTCACACAACTTGCCGCGTTGAACGCCAAAGTTTAATTTCTCCGCATTCACAATTTCCAAATGTTTCAGTTTGGAAGAGACATCCGTTTTGTTCAACCCCTAAACATAATTTCTCCACGTCCATTATTTCCAAACGTTTCAATTTGGATGATGCGTCTTTCAACTTCACATCGTCCGCACACCTCTCTTCAAGGTGTGATAAAACAATTTCTGCGATAGCTATGCAAGTGACTTTTCCGTGCCTTTTCATCTCCTCGCCAAAGGAGACAATCGCAGGAAGGTAATGGTTTAACCAATCACAGTTCATGCGACCACTTAGTCCTATCCCCGCAGCGAATAATATATATATATATATAATATATATATATATATATATATATATATATATATATATATATATATATATATATATATATATATATATATAAGATGAAGGTTGTAGAAAATGAATTTTAGTAAATAATGTTTTTTATTGACATATATGCATATATATTACAGGGCATATACATGTGTATATTTTTAGCTGGTGGTGGTCATATACAAGCGAGCATTTTTTTTTAATTCACAGAGCGGGTGATGCGAATACTCTGACTATAAAACATATTTACATTATTTGAAAATTACATTATATATATATATATATATATATATATATATATATATATATATATATATATATATATATATGTATATATATATATATATATATATATATATATATATACAAACAAGGCATTTAGGCTGAGTGAGTGACGTGCATACTCTCACTATGGTACATATTTACATTAATTGAAAAATGGTACATTCTTCTCACATGCGTCTACTCAAGCTCAGCCATCTTTTCTTGGCAGGTGGGAAGGGCATCAGCTTAGCCCATGCAGGTTGCAACAGCTGCTGCTGCTGCTGCTGTTGCTGCTGCTGCTGCTGCTGCTGCTGCTGCTGCTGCTGCTGCTGCTGCTGTTGCTCATCCACCAATTTGCTGTCCACTCTCTGTCTTTTAGAACAACCTTTTATCCAGGGGTACTGAATCACCAGAGTAAAAGGTTGTACATCGGGAATTCTGGATGTACTTGTCATAGGTGGAAGGAAGGGCGGCGATGGTGCTTGAGGTAATGTGTCATCATCTTCCTCTAACTCGCTCGCTGCAATCTGTGGATGTCCATAAGCGAAAGATTTAAATGGAGAGAGGTAATATCTCTTGTCCTGTAAAGGACATAGAGCTACCTTTCTCTGCTGGGTGTGACACATTGTTCCCTGCACCATCTGCAGATTGTGCACTGTAGTGTGCGTAATCTCATTATTTTTTATTACATCCAGGTATTGACGGTGACTAATAGTTTTTTGCCTGCAACTTTGAATCCCTTTTAAAGTATTGCACCGACTGTTTTGTGTTTGGTAAGAATACACTTTAGGTTTAACACCGATGAATTCTCTGTTGAGTTCAGCTCCTGTTTCGACTTTAATGAGTCCGAGTTTTCCCTGGCGCGAACTGTCATACAATATGTGAGTTTTAGGGAAGTTACTCAAATCCAAATGGGGTTTGAGCACATCCTTAAATTCGCGTGTGAGATCGTCCGTTTCCAGGGAGAAGATCAAACTATCGGTGTCAGTGTACAGAAGCTTAACTCTGTCGCCATGCAGTTTTTGAAGAACGTCGTAGCAGAACTTGTACATCTTGTCCTTTGCCAGATCCAGTATGCTGAATCCAATATAGATCGGGGATTCAGCTGTGACAGTCTCCTTGCAGTGATTCACGATGTACCGATATTCCTCCAACCTCTCAAAAGATTTGTGTGTGTGCCTAGACACATTTCTAAGCAGCGAGGTTTCGTTGGTGGTAACAACAGTCCTGGTGGAATAGTTTAAAGGGTTTTTAATGGTTACACCAAAAAGGCCATTCATCAAGATTTTGATGGTGTTCCTCTTGTGGGGGTCCGTTTCTTTCGCTCTCCTCTCTACATTCTCAGTGATGTATTCCCTCAAATAATATCCCTGCTTGAACTTGTAAACTTTCCTT
Organism: Macrobrachium rosenbergii; assembly: GCF_040412425.1. Classification (NCBI taxonomy): domain Eukaryota; kingdom Metazoa; phylum Arthropoda; class Malacostraca; order Decapoda; family Palaemonidae; genus Macrobrachium; species Macrobrachium rosenbergii. The sequence continues at coordinate 56,487,426 of NC_089788.1, forward strand.
ATCCTCTCCACTTCCAACCCGAGTCTTATCAGCTTCTGTAAAAGAGGAAGACAGATCAGATGGTTGCACATTGGCAAATGTGTACCCACCAGTTTGACATTCTTCTTAGGCAGCTTCACATTGAATTTTTCCAATAGACTTTTAGTGTATGGGGAGAGGTGTTGGAAAGTCACGTTCATATGGTGCAGGGCCAGAGGGAAGTCATCAGCCCGGAGGGCGACATCGTCTCTAACCTTCTTGGTATTGAGGAGGATGAAGTAACTGTATTCTCTCTGAGAATTGATGCTTGTGATATCGCTGGCGATAAAACTCTCAAGTTCGGCGGGGGAGAGCTCCATTACTTCATTCAGAGGCATTTTATATCTGCTCATAACTGTGGGATAAAGACTAGTGAAATCAAGATATAATATATATGATTGTTTGTCACCCATTTTAAAATTAGGATTTAACTCGGGATTGTTGGCTATGGCATGTCTTTGGACTAGACTGCAGAAACCACCTCTAATGTTGTTAGAAATCAACTGGTAAGTTTCCCCATCAGAAATTAGGGGAGGCATGTTTGTGAAGAGTGAAGAAATGCATCTAGAGAGAGAGAGGTAGAGGTTAAATAATAGATTGGGTCTAATCCAAATTGTGTGTAAGCGGCATTCCTCCAAGCTGAGTAAGCATCGCTCAATAATCCCACATCCATAACCAAATATAAAATGGTGTAATCAAGCAGGTTAGTACACTTTGCAGCCTTCCACACTTTGCAGACGTGCTCGTATCCTTTGTCAGGTATGCTTTCCCCTGTCAGTGAGGAATTGAAATGCACCTTAAGAGGGAAACCCGGTTTTATCAACACGTTGAAACCTGTGACATAATCATAGGGGTAATACTGTTTACCCGTATTTAAAACCAGTTCGGTGCACTCGTCGGGATATTTGGATAACATCCGACGTGTGATTTCCAGTGACCCCTTCTGTTTGATATGGCTCGAAGCGAGACTGGAAAGCGATCCTCTTACCATGTTCAAACTATCCATCAATCGGATGTTACCCGTTTTCAGTGCATAAAATGTACCCCCATCGCGTTTCAAAACTTCAAAGTTGTGATTGGCGGATGCTTCTTTCAAGATGAGGGCGACATCATATGATAAATTATGCACTGAAACGGGCGGGGATCTTTCAACTTGTTTCACATTTAATTTCCCCTCACATAACCTGGCCCAGTTTCTCGCAATTTTATCGAGAAAATCATCGACACACTGTTCACCTACACCTACTCTGTGTACGCAGTATTCGCTGCTTCTGCCATCGACGATGACGTAGCAATAGGCGTACGCTTTCTGCTTCGAAATGATTCTTGGGTTTTCATCTTCTTCTTCCGGCTGTCTGTTGTACACCTCAAAATCTAAGAAGGCGATGTGTGAGCTTTTATTCAGCGCTTTCACTTTGATGAACTGTTTAAACTGGCCAGGTTCAGGGTATAGAACGGTGGTTCGGGTTGTACAACTTTGGGTGTGAGCATTGCGAATGGTTGGAGTTTTGAAGAGAGTGAGGCAATTGTAACACACGCCCGCTGCACGGTCACGCATACCTGATTTCAAACGGTGGAAAGTATCTACGAAGGTTGGCAAATCCTTGATGAGGGCGACATGGTCATCAGTGATCAACAGTAGAGGAACTAGTCGGGGACATGATTTATTGCCCCCTTTTCTGGCGAGATGCACTGTCCAGTGTTTTTTCTGTCCCTTTCCCATGACCACTTCACTCAATTTATATACATAAATATTAAGGTTGTTATACTTCTCTAATGTTTTGAAGGTATCACTGTTCACAGGTATGTTGGGCGTGTGTTTAATGGTGAAGCGTTTCAAGTCTATTCGTCTTTTCACATCTCGGGTGAGGTTGCGGTTAGGATCATCATTTCCCTCGAGTATGCTGTATGCTTCTAACACTGTAATGACGCAGTTGTACCCCGAATTGATGCTAACGATTTGTCCACTGCCCCTAACTCTTCCAGGATACTCTTGAAAATTGGCCATGTTCACCAGTTCTCGCCAGGAGATCTTGATCTGTACACTGCGCAACGATGTGTTGCGTCAACCTGAACCTTCACTCAAGTTTAGTCTATCTTCCAGATTGCTCATCACATAGTTGATAGCCTCGTCTATCACATCAATCGCAGTGTCCACCAATGTTAACACTGGCAGGGTATTAATGTAAAAAGTACCAGTTTCATGAGTGGCACTGGCACCTGTCATTCTCTCTCTGCTGATGACAATGCACAAGTATAGCATGGCACTATTTACATTCAGATTGTTGAGAGCGCGTATAACCACCTTGACGAGTTGCATTCCGTTAAGTCTGAGTGCCATTGTCACATCAACATGCGTTCCCACTGCAGTCGAATATGTGATGGCACTTGCAGTCCTGTTGCCTACCTCTCCTTCCCTGTCAAGCAACGGTGCTTCCTGCTGCTGGGACACTCACTGTTTGGCGCTGCCTACTCGACAATGTCTTCCACCATTCGCTGCAGGTGTTTCCATCGCATTTGTTTCACTTGGTGGAGGTGCGACGGTCGGCGGTGGAGGTGTGACGAAGGCACTCGAAGTGGAGGAGGAGGTGGCTGTGGTGAATTTTAAAAATATAAAAAGAATGTTTTATATGTAAAAGGTGACAATGTTTTATTTTATGGAGACTGGTCAAGATGAATTATTCTTACCAGATGCGGGAGTAGCTGTGTTCTCTCCTACAGAGGTTACCTTTGCTTCGCTCTGGGGAGGAGTAGTGCCGGTGTTAGAAGAGGCTGCAAAATAGGAATGGCTGTGGTGAATTTTTAATTATAAAATGGAAAGTTTTATATGTAAAAGAGTGGCAATATTCACGAAGACTGGTGTTGCAACATATATAAAAATTAAATTATTATTATTATTATTATTATTATTATTATTATTATTATTATTATTATTATTATTATTATTATTATTATATTATTCTTACCTGAGCTGAGAGTAGTGTTCGCTCCTGCAGAGATGAGTCTCGGGTTCAATCCTTTCTGAACTCTCTCACTTCTTCTTCTTCTTCTTCTTCTTCCACCATTAGCACTACTCTTCCTCCTACGCAATGTCTTTGCCACTAATGGTATTAATAAATTCCATGGCATCGGCTGTTTGCTACTGCTCGAGCTGTCATCGCCACTGCTGGAGCTGTTGGAATTACCCATCTCTGCTGGCGGGATGTTGTGGAGTATAGCTACTCATTCTGCGAACTGATGTCCGTCTCGCCAAACTCATACATTATATAGCGGGACATCACTCCTAATCAGACTCTTATCGATCAAGTGGGATTAATAACTGATAGTTTATAACAGTTCAACTCTTATCACTCATACAGCTGTTCATGAGTCACGCAGTGGGTCTAAATCATATCAGCAGCAGGTGCCTAATCAGACTCTTATTGATAGAGTGGGATTAATAACAGATAGTTTATAATGGTTCAACTCTTATCAGTCATACAGCTGTTCATGAGTCACGCAGTGGGTCTAAATCATATCAGCAGGAGATACCTAATCAGACTCTTATTGATAAAGTGGGATTCATAACAGATAGTTTATATTGGTTCAACTCTTATCAGTCACACACCTGTTGTTGAGTCACGCAGTGGGTCTCTCTAATACCAGTTCAGATCAGTTCAGCAGGTGTCTCCTCCTCCTAATCAGACTTTTATCAATAAAGTGGGATTAATAACAGATAGTTTATACTGGTTCAACTCTTATGTTATTTTCTTCAGCAAAAATTTAAAAATAAAATAAATAATAATAATTGAGGACGCCAAATGACACCCTTTCTTGAGGACGCCAAATGTTCAGGATGCCAGGATGCCAAATGGCACCTTTTGCCCTACTAACAAATGTTCAGGACGCCAAATGGCACCTTTTACCCTACTTACTACATAATTTTTCTTATATATCCATGTTATTTTCTTCAGCAGAAATATAAAAATAAAAAAAAAAATAATAATAATAATTGAGGACGCCAAATGTTTCAGGAAGCCAAATGTTCAGGAAGCCAAAAATGGCAGCTTTACAGTAGTAGGGTAAAAGGTGCCATTTGGCATCCTGAACATTTGGCGTCCTCAAGAAAGGGTGTCATTTGGTGTCCTGAATTATTATTATTATTATTATTATTATTATTATTATTATTATTATTATTATTATTATTGTTATTATTATTATTATTATTATTATTATTTATTTTATTTTTATATTTTTGGCTGAAGAAAATAACATGCATATATAAAAAAAATTATGTACTAGGGTAAAAGGTGCCATTTTGTGTCCTGAACATTTGTTAGTAGGGTAAAAGGTGCCATTTGGCATCCTGACGTCCTGAACATTTGGCGTCCTCAAGAAAGGTGTCATTTCCGTCCTGAATTATTATTATTATTATTATTATTATTATTATTATTATTATTATTATTATTATTATTATTATTATTATTTTTAGATTTTTGCTGAAGAAAATAACATGCATATATAAAAAAATCATGTAGTAGGGTAAAAGGTGCCATTTAATGCGTCCTGGCGTCCTGAACATTTAGGCGTCCTCAAGAAAGGGTGTCATTTATGTCCTCAATTAT
>NC_089788.1:56494547-56497047 GCF_040412425.1 Macrobrachium rosenbergii
TGAAATCTGCTAGTCTAGTTCAGTATATTTTATATTAAGTTTCACTAGTTCACAATATACATAGGATTAGTCATTAAAAATTTGATTAATAATAATGTGCAAGCAAATCTTTACAAAAGTCGTATTTGTTGATGTTAATAAGACTAATAGTTCAACTTATAACAGTCGTAGGCCTACGTCTACAAAGTTCACACATATGAAGGAGATAAAACAACGATAGTGATGGCTGTTGGAGATAAAAACATTAAAACATAAGAACAGCGATGACCTCTGAAGTATTATAGTAACAACCTTTAATTAAGTAAAGTATAACAGCAGTAAGCAGTATCAGAAAAAACCCTGTTTAAGGGAAACATGCGCTTACAACTGAGTTGCCAAATAGCGCCAGATTATTATAAGCTGTTGTCCGAAAAGTTTTGAAGTATGTTGCAGAACATTTTTGAGTAATTGTACATATATTAGTAGTTATATATATATCTAGATAGATATATATGTATGTATGTATAAAACAGGTCAAACGTTACATGACTTTATCTTTCGCAAATGTTTGGTGAAGTCGCCTGTTTATATTCAAATTCTTGGCACCTGTTATCAGTTATTCAACTTATTAATGAAAAGTCGTCATTATTGAAATTCGTGATGAAATTAAAATACATTTCCATTGAATTTTCTCTCAGAAAAAGATAAACTAGAAAACGAATCACTATATAACACACACACACACACATACACGTGAAAAGAAGTTGAGTGATTGAGGCATATCGTGTCGACCTTCCGGAACTTTCACAAGACTGGCTCCAGCGTCTCCAGAGAATCCCCGGGCCTTGCTTACGGAGCCTCATATTCTAGCGGAGCTTTATTTATTTATACATACAATTATACATAATTATACATACATCTAGTTAGAAAAAGAGATGAAGAATTATTCCAAATCATTGCCATCTGCTGGAAGTCCCTGACATTCCTGGGAATCCCAACAATTCCCGAAGACTGGAGCAGCTCAGTGGAGACGAAAATGTCTCTGGAATCCAGATGCGTCACGTGTCTGATTACAAAACTTGGGATAAATCACACACAGTTCATCCGTATGGAGCGGACTCTCCTTCTTTGTGAAAACAGATGATCAATTTCCAGAAAACGAGGAAGCCAGGTCAACGCTGACGTAGGAGACACGAGAAGGAAGAGCTTCGAGCGGGAAGTCTCCTCTTGCCATTGGATACCTCAACGAGGGGAAGCAGTGATACCGATTTCACATATTCCTCAGTGGCAACCTCTGGCGTGGCCTAAAATCCCGTAAGTGCAATGCCTACGAAATATGCGAAATTGATTTTCCCACCCTCTGAGGATTGAAGTGTGGCAGGAACTTACGGATCGAGGAACACCTTCAGCACTGGCGTGTTTCCTACAGTCAGCAGCGAAATAACTGGTTCCGGGACTCTGCATAGAAATCATCTGTTTTCACAAAAAAGCAGAGACGCCCTAGGCTCTTGGCTAGCTAACAGAGCGAAGAATGGGGAAGAACCCATCCCTGGTAAAACTAAACCCCCATTTCAGTGATGCTTTGTTGGCGAAGATGCCCCAGGGGTGAGATCAATTGTGATCGTCAAATGCCATATATATATATATATATATATATATATATATATATATATATATATATATATATATATATATATGTATATATATATATATATGTGTGTATGTGTGTGTGTGTGTGTGTGTGACATATCATCAAACTGCACGTGACAAATACATACGTAGATAACAATTTGAAAGGTGAAAAATAAAGACAAAGTAACAAGTACTTTCGTGTATCACGAACACTTCTTTGGGGTATAAATTACTCCAAAGTACCCTCAAGAAGTGTACATGATACGAAAGCTCTTGGTACCTGGTCTGAAATTTTCACCTTTCAAATGGTTATCTACATATATATTTGTCACGTGCACTTTGACAACTTATTAGACACACACATTACACACATTATATATATATATATATATATATATATATATATATATATATATATATATATATATATATATATATATATATATATATATATATATATATATATATATATATATATATATATATATATATATATATATATATATATATATATATATATATATAATGCGTGTTGTGTGTGTGTGTATATATATATATATATATATATATATATATATATATATATATATATATATATATATATATATATATATATATATATATATATATATATATATATATATATATATATATATATATATATATATATATATATATATATATATATATATATATATATATATATATATATATATTGATATATTTTTGGTCTTTTGACGATCACAATTGATCTCACCCCTTCTTCACAACAAAGCATCACTGAAATGGGGGTTTAGTTTTACCAGGGATGGGCCCTTCCCCATTCTTCGCTCTGTTAGCTAGCCAAGAGCCTACGGCGTCTCTGCTTTTTTGTGAAAACAGATGATTC
>NC_089788.1:56502047-56542047 GCF_040412425.1 Macrobrachium rosenbergii
CTAACTTCCACGTCAGTGTTAAGATGCAAAAACAAGATCTCTCATGGCTGTGGGTACGTTTTAAATCTGTTACTCTTTCTGTGCCCTGTCCCAGATACAAGGACCAAAGTTCACATAAATTATGCCATGAAATGCGACTTAACTTTATAAATTCATTCAGTAAATCTCAGCTTTAGTTCGGTGTGATAGTGACCCACTGACAGGAGCTACCTGACCCAGTCTTTCTTCTCCCCTGGTGGTGTAAATAAGCTCACCTGGATTCATCAAGAACGTACGTGGTTGGGACTTCATTTCTTGTAGTTTTATATCTCCAGGAGATTCCAAAATATTTTCTTTTATTCTTCCTCAGTATATATTGTAAATAAAGGATTGTGATAGTCTTGGATTTTCTCTATATTTTCCCTAAAAATTCACCGAGAATTGTTTGTTTATGTTCCCTTTTTCTAGAGATTTTGGTTTCTTATTGACAGTGCGGTTTCGCTAACTTCTTTTGAACGTGACTGTGTCGTGAGTAGAGGTTGTTTTCATTTAATGGCGTCATCCTCTTCAAAAATAACCTAGCAATATCAAGACAGATTGAAATACATATTAACCTTTTATATTCGTGATTATTGACGCATACTGAATGTTAATTAAGTAAAATGTCCAAAAGTAATAGTCCTCTGCGCTGTTCATTAAATTGATCAAGTACTGTAAGGGTTCTTTGAATGTCACAGACTTCCATTTTCCCATTCCTCAGTAGATTTTAAGAGGAAATATTATAACTGTGGAAATATTCGAAATTCATAATTTATGCCTTTTCACCTTTGGTGACTCGATGGCCATCTGATGCGAGCATGTTTATAAGTTATTACAATCCGTATCAGATTTGATAAGTAAAAAAGTGATATTCAATACTATCAGTCTGTATGTTAACAGACATATATTGTTTTGTTATTCTCTTGTGAGTGTGTTATGAATTAGGACGATTGCATGCTGAAGAATACGATAGAAGAAAATGAATAACGTATTGTCCATTTTGCCGTAGACATTCTTGTAAATTATGCTTTTACACAGATCAGTTGATGAGAAGATTTATTGATTTTGTATACATTATAAGACAATCTTGTTTTCCTTTCCTTAATCCCGGACGAAATCGGCTGAGAATGATATTTAGATATCATATATTGCAGTCTCAACAAATGCAAAATATTGCATCGACGTCGGTACACACACGTTTAAAAATTCTGCAGTGCCCATGCAGCATAATATATATATATATATATATATATATATATATATATATATGTGTGTATGTATGTATATATATATCATATACATACATATGCATGTATGTATATATGCATATATATATATATATATATATATATATATATATATATATATATATATATATATATATATATATGTGTGTGTGTGTGTGTGTGTGTGTGTGTGTGTGTGTGTGTGTGTATAAAATGTGTCTGTGAGTATTAATTTACCTATTAATTTTTGTATACAATATAAGTCACAACGTTTAAGAACATCGGAATTCACCTCCCTTTTTCTCACATCTTTATTCCTGAGATCTAGATCAAACTTTTGGACGCAGATTTATTGTCATAGAGGGGAAAGAACCACTTTTTTTTCTTTTGATTACAGCCGATTTTTTCCTGTATCTTGCTGTTGTTGTCGTTGAATACCTTGTACTTTCCGATATTCGAGAAATATTAAACGGATAAATACAACAAATTGAGCAATATTTTGACTTTCTTGAGATACTGATGGAACTTTAAATTTGTTGAGCTCAGAAGGGAAGTAAGACTCAAACTCCCGTTAAAATCACATTGAATTCAACACTCCGTTAAAGCAAACGAAACAACGCACGTAGCCCCCTTTGCGCCTCAACTTACATAATGAAATATTAAGGTCCTTCGGGAAGTCGTAGTAAAACTAATATTTGTAATCAAGGTAACCACAGTGAAATATCTTAACGTTTCTTTCCGCGAGGTATTCATCCTTTTTCTTAATCTTCCTCTGTTCATCACCTCGTTATCGTTATCATCGTTGACCACGTTTTACCCTGGAAGAAATTGTCTTCCTTGCGCGTGTTAAATTTGACTTCTAAAAGTTACGCGCAAGAGAGAGTCACAAAAATGACACAGTAACGTATCATGAATTTTATCCGAGCAAAATGTAAGGGAAAAAAATGAAATACAAATAAAAGACCTTAGCAGCCATTGTATTTAAGCCTGTTATACATTCTGTCTTTAAAAGCTACTGAGTTACGTCTATGAAAATATGAAGAGGAAGGATCATTGCTTGGCTATTTTCTTATTCTCTTTTTAAGCTGATCGCTCATTACGCTTCAAAAATTATTATGGAAGTTCCAAAATGTTCAGGAGGAAAAGTAAGGAAATAAAAATATTTGAATTCAGCTCTCATGTACTAAAACTAATGACATAAATTTCAAGGATGTTCATTATAAATATAGAAATTGTCATATGTCCAAGTCTAAATCGCCCTTAAACAAAAGACACCAGGAAGCGATGTCGCTCCATTTAATGACATCACGACGAGATGTCATTGCATTAAAAGACATCGGGAAAAGATGTCACTTCATGAAAAGTTTCGACAGCAAAAAGAGATATCTCTCATTTAAAAGACAATAGGAAGAGATGTGATTCGAGCAAACTTACTAATTAGGGATGGTCGATATATGCTGTTCCATTATCAGTCAGTGCATTTGGATCAGTAATATACAATCGTCATATGTCCCGGACCTAACAGTACAGTCCCTACGTGCGTTTCGTTTCAAAACTAAAATCGGTCGTCAGTGCTTGAAGAACAAGTAAAAAATCTAAAAGAAAAAATCTAAAAGTAAGGTAAAGTCTGACACTTGAAGACCTTGTCCGAATTCTTGCAGGCAGTGCTCCTGTTTAGACGTTGTTGAGATCAGCTCTCAGTCGTCACTTAAGATCGTATCTGTTCGAAACTCATGATTTCGCTAACAGCGAAAATTCTCTCTCTCTCTCTCTCTCTCTCTCTCTCTCTCTCTCTCTCTCTGGTATGAATTCCTTACACCTACACGCCTTCCTTAGAACAGATAAGCCATAAAGCTAATCATCACGATCCTGATGATCAATGACATCGCTCAAAAAGCGCCACACCCGTGACCTTATCCAACGCCACCCACGCCCCCAAGATTCAACCAATTCCGTGCTTAACCGCCCATCAATGTAGCAGGCAGCAGGTCTCCATCCACCCATGAAGACAATCCTCATCTTCCAACGAAACTAAAATTCAGCTCCCTTTTTAAGGAGCAAAAATGCGGTACTCATCAACTAACATTTCCACATTCATGTATACGACCACATTTCCCAACTAGTGCAACAAAAACATCACCCACCCACACAACTAAAATCCTCCAGTTACCTTTGCAAAAGTGTCCCACCCAACTCGATACTAATAATTCCTCACTTCCCCAGTTGACAACAGTTGGTTACCAACCAATTACAGTACTTCACGCTTCTGTCCCCTAGCTACAGTTCCCGTTATCCATAACACTGTTTACTCCTGCATACAAATACAGCTTCCCCATCTGTCTCTGCAACAACAACAACCAAAATGACCACAAAAGAGAAGTAAAAAGACTCGGTTAAGAGGAAAGAAGCAACTCTCCCCGTCCCATGTCGGATACTTATTTAGACGTCAAGAGAAAAATCAGAAACTCGAACAACAATGTCTTAGGCAGGCAAACATACAATTTATATTCTTCCTTACCTTCTTTATTGTATGAAGACACGATGGTGGGTTTGTGTCAGTTGACCTTTCAGAAAAGCAACGAATGAGAAGGGGCATCAAATAAATAAGATGAAGTAAGCAAATGTGGTGTGACTTGAAAGAATTAAGATAAAGAAATTTCGGCTTGATGTCATCATCGAACGCTTTCAAAAGCACCGACATTTGATAACAAACGATGGTGCAGTGTCTGAATTGTTTAGGCCATGACGCAAACCAGTTAATTCTAGTAAAAGAAACTTATGATCAAAAGTTTTAGTAAAACAAATATACAACTTCTTATAAGATATACGAAGATATTCCAGATAGAGGTACTGTTTAGTAAAAAGGAGAAATTAAAATCGAAATTCACCCGCAAGGATTTGTGTTTTTCAGAAATCGAAACACCATTGTTCAGTTACCAAGTAAACTGCAGGCAATCATTTCACGTTTGTCCTTCAGTTCTCCTGTTTATCCGTTGGGTATGTTTGTGAAGCTAGCAGTATCATCCCCCAAAAAGTCAGTGTTTAGAAACTTGCAACAGACTTTGGCAGTCTGGTTTGCCCGACGGTGTGTCTTTATTAGAGTGAAGCAGCTAATTAATATTATTTGCAGCTGTAAACTCATCCTTTGAGTGTAATTCTTATATCTTACCCAACTGCGCGTTAGCAATTGAATACTGTACCTAAACAAGTTTTGAGAAGATTCAGGTTTTAGAGAAAAACCACAAGAAAAAAGATGTTTCGTTGGTTTCAGTGGCAGTAAATATATTCTGGTTGATTAATTTATTTTAAGATTTTTGAGAAAATTGAGGTATAATCAAGATAAATGGAAATGAATAAAAAGTACTCATGATGAAAATATGTTAATCTATTAAAAGATATTATTACGAGACGTAACTCATCTTTCACCAATCTGATGATTAGGTGAATTCAGTAGCTTCTCGTCCATTATCCCAATAAATCTGAAAGATCTATTTACAAAGTTTTGTGCACCGAGCATAAACCTGTATTTCCACGATATATGTCTCGTATAAAAAATATATTTGAGTCTGTGCTTGTAGAGCACGTAGAAAAATTAGAAGTGGATAAAACCCTGAAGACTTGTCGAATTCTTGCAAGCAGTTCTCTCATCCCGACAGGGTTTGAGAACCGGTTTCAGTCAACACTTAGGATGAAACTAGGTCGAAACCCATGTCGGCTTTCATGCAGCCTGCAATTAAAATATCCACGACTCTTTCTCTCTCTCTCTCTCTCTCTCTCTCTCTCTCTCTCTCTCAGTTCCTCATTGGACGGGTGTGTACCGTTCTCAGCTAGCACTCTGCTGGCCCCGCGTTCGATTCTCCGACCGGCCAATGAAGAATTAGTGGAATTTATTTCTGGTGATAGAAATTAATTTCTCGCTATAATGTGGCTCGGATTCCACAATAAGCTGTAGGTTGGTTCTTAGCCACGTAAAATAAATCTTATCCTTCGGGCCAGCCCTAGGAGAGCTGTTAATCAGCTCAGGGGTCTGGTTAAACTAAGGTATACTTAACTTTTAACTTTCTCTCTCTCTCTCTCTCTCTCTCTCTCTCTCTCTCTCTCTCTCTCTCTCTCTCTCTCTCTCTCTGTGTGTGTGTGTGTGTGTGTGTCTCCAGTCAGGGAATATCTAAAACGAAAATGAAGGAAATGTTAATAAAGAATTCTTCACTACACCATCCCAACTACAGCTCAGCCATAATAACAGTCGTTACGAAGTGATCATCAGCATCATCCAAAAGCCATCTTACCCATGACCTTTCCTGTGCCACCCACGCCCTCAAGAACCCCGCCCATCCCATCCTTACTGACTTTATGTACAACGACAATACAACACCCGACGTTGCATGAGCACCAATTAAAGTAAACAGTAATCCTCATCTACTTGCCTCATAGACATTCTTCACCATTCCACGCAACAAGAACTTTCTACCTACTACGGCGTCGTTGACCATAGCCGGTGCGACGCCAGTTCAGTAAATGAATTGTGCAGTCCCCAGCTACCACGCAAGAACAATTGTTCAGATACGTAAGTATCAAAAATTGCCCATCTACTTAAGTGACTATATTAACTGCAAATCCTTTATTGACAGTTCAACTACAGGTCATCCCCCTACCCACTGAACCATAATTCCTCCTGCTAATACAATAATGCCCCACCTGTCCTTACAACAACAACATCTTAAAAACAGCTTGAAAAATCAAGACGCAACTCCGCTGCCTCTTCTTACAACTTATTCAAACGTCAACAGAAAACTCAGAAACTTAAGCAACTCATACTTAGGCAAGCAAACCTCGCATTATATGTACTCTTTCTTTCTTACTGTCTGCCTTATGCATTGAGCACGTTGTTAGTTTTGTGTCAGCGGACTTGAGAGAAGACCTACGGCTCAGAAGACATCAAATAAACAAGAAAGGAAAAAAAAAAAAAAAACGAAGTTGTCTGGCCTGAAGGAAATACGATCGAGACCTCAACTTAATATCGTCGTCGACCACATTCGAAAACACCTACATGTATGATGGCAAACAAAGACGCCGAGTGTCTGCTTTGTTAAGGGGACACGCCACAAATCAATTAACTCTGGTAGTAAAGTAAACATATACCAGCAAGCATATAAATAAAACCAATATACAACTCTTATGATATGTGAAGATACCCTGTAAGAGTCTGGAGAGAGAGAGAGAGAGAGAGAGAGAGAGAGAGAGAGAGAGAGAGAGAGAGAGAGTCTCCAGGAAGAAGCAAGAATATTTGGTATAACGAAAACAATTTGGCATTTGCAATTGTATAAACCCCTCTGTCAAATGTAATACATATCAATCTGCACAAAGGCACAATAGCAAGTTAAATACTGTATTTTATAAGTTCTGAAAAAATTCTGGAGGTGTTAAAGAAAAAGACAAGAAACTAATTAAAATAAGGAGACGCCTGGAATAGATGTCACAAAATTGGCAGACGCTAAAAAAAGTAAGTATATATATCATAGTTTAACCAGACCACTGAGCTGATTAACAGCTCTCCTAGGGCTGGCCCGAAGGATTTGATTTACTTTACGTGGCTAAGAACTTACTGGTTACCTAGCAACGGGACCTACGGCTTACTGTGGGATCCGAACCACATTGTGACGAGAAATGAATTTCTATCACCAGAAATAAATTCCTCTAATTCTTCATTGGCCGGGTAGGAGAGTCGAACGCTGGGCCAACAGCGTACCAGGCGACAGCTCTATCCACCCCTCCAGCGAAGAACTTGGCAGACGCTAGGAAGAGCGTTTTCCAGAAAGAGTTATTAGGAAGAGATGTCACTCATTTAAAGACGCCAGAGAGAGCTGTTTCTACAGCAGACGTCACCAGGAAGAGATGTTTCGTAATTACAAGAATATTAAAAGCCATAAAAAAAGAGATTTTAATGCATTAAAAGACATCAGGCAGATATCATTTCATTTGAAGGGACAGACGAGATGTTATTCACTTAAGGCACCAAGAAGTCTGTAGCCTTTATAAATATTCCCTCCGTGGTCCGAGATTAGTTTCAGTCAACACTTGAGATCAAAATATATGTTCAAAATCGTTAATGGCTTTGATGCAGAAATTATTCAAGGGTGGCTCTCTCCCTTCCCCCCACCCCCCAACCTCCACACCCAAATCAAGGACTATCTGAAACAAATCTGAAATAAAGAAGAAGGGAACAATTCCTTAACATCCGTACATCTTCCGGGCAACAGTTCAGCCACACAGCCTGTCATCACGATCCTCATCCTCATCATCAGCAACATCACCCAAAAGCCACCACACCCATGACCTTTATCTCCCCACCCAAAGCCAATTAGCAACCTCCCCCACCCCCAACACCCACCGACTCTTCACCCATATACACATCTGATAACGATTCCCAAATACATGCGCAGCAAAAAAAATCCCCACACAGCAAATATATCACATCTACCCATGAAGCAGTTCACCTAACCTGCAGCAACAATTCCGATTACCTGCCCACTGACACAACAACAAATCCTCACTTCTAAATGACCATAATTACACCTGCAACCAATGCAGCCGTAATTCCTGTTGTCCATTCAGCCCATTATCCGCACGCAACTTCGACTCCGTCACATTTCCCTTAAGCACCAGCAGTAACAAAAGAATAACAGTGAAACTACCAACATTGGGCAACAGTAAGTCCCTCTTCTCACTCCTGAAACTTACCCAAACATCAAGAAAAAAAAAAATCATTCAACGAGAGCAGCTGAAGACTTGGGCAGCTAACTCACTATTCATATCTTTTCTTTCTTTCTTAGGCGATGAACATGTTTGTTTTGTGTCAGAGGACTTAGGAGAAGAGCTACGAGTGAGAGCGCGTCAAATAAATAAGAAAGCAAGGAAAGCGAAGTCTGGTCTGACGTGGAAGAAATACGGTAGAGATAACTCGGCTTAATGTCATCGTCGACCACGTTTAAAAACACCTTCATATGATAACAAACTAAGACGCCGAGTTTCTAAACTGTTAAAGAGACTCGCCCCAAACCTAATTAATAAAAGTAAAATAAATAAATAAATACAAATATGTAAATAAAACGAATACTCTTCTTCAGAAAAGATATGCAAAGATATCCTTGTTAAAGCCGACAGAGAGAGAGAGAGAGAGGGGGTGTTAATAAGAATGTGAATTTTGAAAAAAAAAAAAGTCAGTTTATGAGAAGATGAATTTATTTTTGAAAAGAATTTCGCAGAAGGAAAGCTTTTAAAAGAACTAAATCCGCTAGAAATGGTAAATATTAAGTTCTGACAGACATCGCAATAACTTTCTAAACATTAAAAGAATGAATTAAAATGTTCTCCTGTTCTTTTGAACTGCATACCTTCCTGTCACTCAAAAAAAAAAAAAAAAAACTTCTTGTGCAACATCACCACGTACGCGTTGTACGAGTATATTTTGATTCACGTTCTTCCCACCCGTGTTTTGACAGTTGGTATATCATTTCCTACTAAATTGGCATTAAAGTAGAGAACTGCATGTTTGTGTGTGTGTGTGTGTGTGTGTGTGTGTGTGGTGGGGAGGGACGATGTGCACATAAACATGTCTAGGTCTTTTTAAGTGCAGTGAGTCAACATAATTATTCTAACTTTATTTGTCCCTCTCTCTCAGAGATATATATATATATATATATATATATATATATATATATATATATATATATATATATATATATATATATATACATACATATATATATATATATATATATATATATATATATATGTGTGTGTGTGTGTGTGTGTGTGTGTGTGTGTGTACCTTCGTGGGTCTGAGTGTCGGTTTATAATTTCAGTATCCCGTTTCTCTCTCTAGTGTCCTAGTTCAGTTTCTTTTAATATTGTTGTCTTCATGTTCCTTTAATCTTTCTCTCCGGTATGCGTGCAAGCGCTTTGCAGCTAATTCTGGTCAATTAAAGTAATTAGCAGTGCGGAATTGCCGTTGCATTGACATAAGACTGAGGGGGCGTACACGCTCACACAGATTATAATAAATAAATAAGCCACACGCCGAATGTAAATTCACAGGGCAGTCAGCATATTTAAAAGGGATGTGAATAAAATCGCAGCAGCAGAATTCTTCAGATTCAGGTGAGGTTGGTGCAAACGTGCCGCGATGTAGTCGTTGCTTCACAAAAGCATATTACTGTTGATAAAGGCATGCTATTGTTATTATTATTATTAGTGTTTTGATACGTTGGGTTGATGATATTACGGTACTGTAGAATGCCACCTTTATTGTGCAATTGCGCTCATGCTAAATTTGAGAAATGATGAATAAGTTTGTGCTACCTGTACAGGTAACTGAGTGTACAATTAAATAGAATTTGCTATGACGGAAACGATCAGTGTAATGGCTTACGACAGAAGCTTCGGGATATTAATTTTCGCTAAAGGGAGAACGAACTGAATGTTTGCTAAGATAAGGAATATAAATACACCTATACTTACGTCCGACACCATGCTGGCATTTACTTAAGCCTGAGATACTCGCAGGGCTTTATTTTAAGAAATGAAGTTTGAAGGTTTTGTTTTCAACCAGGGCAAGCCATGTTTATGACCTCTCCTTCATCGGCCATAAACATCACGCGATGTCAAAGAGAATCTCATGGTCGGGAAGTGAGGCTTCACACACGTTGTGGCGGTGGACGAAGGCCAGAATTAGGTCGATACTTGATCCTTACTCTTATAGTGGGTGTGATATCAGGTCCTGACTGCCCGTGTCCTCAGGTTTTAATGATTTAATTGCTTCCGCCAACAAAGTTAAACAGAGGTTACGTATCAGTGTCTCTCTGTCCACAGGATATTTCTGATAGCCGTAAAGAAAATCCCATGCAATATTTGGAGGACTGGTTTGTTGACTGAGGAAGGGTTGGTAAGATTTTTCTTTGGAATTAGGTACGGGTCCAGTTTGGTGGCGTTGGCGCTTCGTGATTTTTATGAAAAGTACTTTTGAATACATTGACCATGGACCAGATGCAGCGTACTTTAAGATTCTGTAGAGCGTAATGTTGAGTAGGTATATAGATAATGTGAAATAACTGATAGTTGAGAATGAAGTTATATTTCACGAATTTTCCTTTTAATTAACAGCAGGGTATTTTTGTGTGTTGTGCTGAACTTTAAGATATTATCTGTTGAGGCAATTTCTGTTAATGGGAATTCTGGTTAAGAAAAATACATAAACTCGACATATCTTGGAACAAAGTCACGAAAGTTGAACAGTGAAAGAAATATTCGTACACGAACACACTTCCGCTCGATTCAACAGAAGCCTAGTTGATTTTTCAAGAAACTGGCCAAGTCGCCTCCCCTTCAAAGTTTAACTCGGGTCTATTCTCGCTGTGGAAGGATGTTTTCCAAAGTTGGGGTAATTCCAGAGCAAGAATAAGTCAGTACTCACTGCTGTATTTGTCTTCTAACTCATGAATTAAAGATGAATCCCTTGTGCACAATGTTATAATATTAAAACATCACCAGAAAAGGTAAATCTAACTGATGGGATTTCCCCGTATTAACTAGGAATGTGACAAAATTTCATCCTCATTATCATCATTTTCTGTGTGCTGTCTTTATGAAGATGGTGATCATGAATTGTCATTTTATTCATTCTTGTCTTATCCATCAGTTCTGCTGCTGACTTTTCACCTCATGACACTCGTTATTCTTTCCAGGTACAACGGTCACTCTTTTCCATCACGCCCCCTTTTGATTTTCACCTGCCGAACATTAACACTAAATTCTCACTTCTTGACGCGTGTGAAAAATTGAAGTTGCCTTAGGGTAGTGTTTTCAGCGCTTTTCCTTTGTTTCTTAGACTTTCCAGTTCTCTTTTGAAAACCCAAATAAGAAATAGAATTATGAATCTCCCTTTTCCAGGGCTGATCTTCGAACATGGGTTATTCCCACTTCAAATCTTCGAAGGATTTCAGTGGAAATCGTGTTAAAAAATATTTGGATATAAAGAAGTTGAGCGTTTACTATATGGCATTGTATGTTATGAATTTAAAAGATGTGATGATTAGATTGCATACGCGCACACACACACGACACACACACACACATACAGTATATATATATATATATATATATATATATATATATATATATATATATATATATATATATATATATATATATATATATATACATATACATATATTACTTTTTCATTCTTATAGAGAAAAGCCTCAGTAGGACTTACCTTTAGTTTCTAAGCATACAAATATTGAGGCGAGGTTGCTAGACCCATTCCCTCCTATTGGTTGTTTAATAGGCCTATGTGCCGACGGCGTGCAACATTTCTTGATGATTCCAGATTAAGTTCTAACCAGACTTTTTTTCGTTTAGAAAGGTTGGCGCAAAGGGAAGGTAACTTTCCGTTTATTAGCCAGGGTTTCCTTATTAAATTTTTTTGTAGACGGTAGATATTTCCAAGCAATTTATTTTCGTGAACTGCAGATTTTTCCAAATCTTTTGTTTCTGTTAGTCAGGGAGTTATTTGTAGGATATGTCTTTATCAATCTTCTTGGGTTTTATAACGGGAATGACTGTCTGTATATATATATATATATATATATATATATATATATATATATATATATATATATATATATATATATATATATATATATATGTATATATATATATATATATATATATATATATATATATATATATATATATATATATATATATATATATATATATATATATATATATATATATATATATATATATATATATATATATATATATATATATATATATATATATATATATATATATATATATATATATATATATATATATATATATATATATATATTCATATACCGACCTTTTTATTCCTAAATACCAAGCCACAAATTTAGCTTAATGTCCAGTTCAGTATGACTGGGGAATAACTTACACCCAAGAGGAATTATAAGTGATGAGTGCTTCGTTACTAGTGGGATTCGAACTTCCGACTGGCTGCGAACAACGAAGGTACAGTGATATTACCATTGAGTAATCAGATAATTGCAAGTTGATTTTGACTCTGGTGTACATATGCCAATCGAATTCAGATGTTTGTACTTAGAAGCGATGTCAAAGCACTTACACCATGATACCTGATTGGCAAGTTTGTAACACCTGGCTAATTACGATATTTTGTCACATACACCGGGACGTATCTCTCGCCACGCAGTGTACCGTGTATTTTGATTCCAGAAATTACATTTTGAAATCTTGACACATTCCCCGTTAATAAGGGGAAATCCTATCAGTATATGTGATGTTTTAATATTATATATGAAACTACACACTTTTATTCAAATGCAGTTGCATCATGCGTCACACATTACTATCATATATATATATATATATATATATATATATATATATATATATATATATATATATATATATATATATATATATATATATATATATATATATATATATATATATATATATATATATATATATATATATATATATATATATGTGTGTGTGTGTGTGTGTGTATATATATGTATATATATATATATATATATATATATATATATATATATATATATATATATATATATATATATATATATATATGATGTAGTAACTGTTTGATAAGTATTCAGTTATGTGATGAGGTCGCATATTTTTAAAGACTTAACATCTCTTCTTTTGGCGCTGCGGCATTGACCTCCCCAACCACCGCCCCCCCCCACAAAAAAAAAAATCTCCCTGTCTTCATGCACTTAAGTTCCTCATTGGACGGGTTGGTATCGTTCTCTGCTAGCACTCTGCTGGGCCCGCGTTCGATTCTCCGACCGGCCAATGAAGAATTAGAGAAGTTTATTTCTGGTGATAGAAATTCAATTCTCGTTATAATGTGGTTCGGATGCCACAATAAGCTGTAGGTCCCGTTGCTAGATAACCAGTTGGTTCTAAGACACGTAAAATAAATCTAATCCTTCGGGCCAGCCCTAGGAGAGCTGTTAATCAGCCCAGTGGTCTGGTTAAACTAAGGTATACTTTTTTTCATGCACTCAGTCTTTCTCATGTTTTAAGACTGATCAGTTTTGATGTAATGGCAAAAGAAGCAGATTTATCCTCTTTGGAAAAAGTATAAAACAGGAAAATGATCATATCTCAGGTGCGAATCAAATTTGTATATTGTAATTTGGTTACTGTATTCTAAAAGATTCTGCCATTCTTTAACTCTGTTGACGGAAAGAGTAATGGCCAGATTGATTTCTGTGGCTTGTAATTCTTAACCAAGTTCGCAAGTCACTGGCATAGATACGATGATCAGCCCCCAACCATCACCGTTTCTATGTCTCTCTCACGTGTAATTTATTTAATTGATTTTATTAGATAATCAACGTTTCCTGCTGACGTATCACATTCCATATCTTAATTGTGATAATCATGTTTTTCATTGATAAAGATTATTTGTATATTCTTTTATTGTTCACGATTATCATGATCAGTTTTCATTGGTCTATTGTAAGTTAAACGGTGGTGCCCCATCAAATATAGCATCTACGTATGTGTGAAGGTATACTAATGTGTTTATTCTGAATCTAATATGTACATTGGTATGCATTTTTTCCTTCTGAAGAAAATGTTGGAACTTCATATAGTAATGACACGTTTTTCAGGTGGGGGGAACCGCTTTCAGCATGCCTCACGCAAATCACAGAAGAAATCAGTAAAGGTTCTTTGCGATGACCCTCTAGCCCCATGTTTAGTTTCTGTCCTTTGCTTTTCCTGCCTTGTCTTTGGTATTCTCACACGTAGCCTTTCAGATTATACAATTGTGCCATTTTTTTTTTAATTTTTAAGACTCAATCAAGAACAAACTAGTCGCTTAGAAACGTGACAGCAATTATAAGGTGCAAAATGGATTAAAAAGCGACGATTGCGATGAGCGCAAAAGATTTTATAGCGACAGTTATAATGCGCACGGTGGGTTATATAGTGACGATTATAATGGAAAAGATGACTTATATAGCGACGATTATAATCTAGGACATGAGTTTTATACTAACGATTGTAATGGACGAAATGTATACTGTAATAGGCAAGATAGGTTTCAGAGCGACGATTGCCATGGGTAAGATTAAAATATTGTCGCGACAAATCGTCAAACTTTCTTTGACATCCACCTAATTTATTCATCTGGTACGGTCACCCAAAGAAAGCTTGCAAAAACGTTTAATCAAAGCCCATTATTTCATTATTGCAATATTTTGTTTATCCACAAACACATGTCCAAGTCTTACATTATCCCAGTTCTGTTGATGGAGGTAATAATAGTAACAAATATTTAAGATAATTCTTGCACTGACAGTTACATGGGATGAGGTACGCTGTAAGTGATGTCATGTTGAAACTATTTGTTTGCAAAGTTTTATGTGAAAACACACATTTTTTATGGCAACAAAACACCTTACCTAAGGACCCTCTTGGTCCGTTCTTCCGGTGCGCCTGGAAACCAGTCTGATCCAGATTTTGATAAATGTCAAAACCCTCCAAAATGATTTGATTTGAACGAACATTTGTACCCACAGGTGTATCTAGTTGCGATAAGGGTTATTTCTAATCTGTTCAACTCGGTTTTCGGCGTAACTATAGTTTGAAAGATTCTGTCAGTTAAATCATTTTTATTTTAGCCAGCTTCAAACTCTCTCTTTTTTCTTTGGGTTAAAGATATTATTTCCCGTGGCAGTTACTTACTTTCATTTTACCGGTTTTTCTTTTTGCTACATAATCAAGTTCTTTGTAACCTATTAATTTATAATTCCATTCAGGTGGCAGTTAGTAAATGGGTCCTATATACTGTAATTAATTAACCAATAATTACCTGTTTGCATATAAGACTCAGTGATTAACGTATGAGCATGCATATATACGCACACATATATACATGTGTGTGTGTGTGTGACGAAGTGTCCAGTGTCTGTTCTTCAAATCAAACCTGGTATCTAAGTGCTTGATATTTGATTACCAAACTTATCATTTATTCGACAATTATAGTTACCTCACAACAGCCAGACACCTGAACCCTCATCACACATACAAAACGACTGATTTCTCTAAAGGCAACAGTGATCCCTTATAAAACTTATCAATCATGAAAGAAAACAGATTAAGTTCGTTAAACAGGTGTGAGGTAAAATCTAAGGGCGTCACTCCATTAACATTATAAAAGTTCAAGTATTTCTATTTATTTCATTTCCCTGGTTCGAGCTCACTTCAATTACTTGAAAGAAAACATCTCACTTACCACTCTATCTCTAATTCAAATCAAAATTACTGGTGGGTCAATGAATGAAACTCTGATATAATATTTTAAATACAAAAATTTTTCTAAATTCAAAGATTATACATGACATTCAACAGTCTCCGGGAAATTATTATTACTTGAAAAAAAAAAAAAAATTGGATTAAATCTGAATTAATCATCAGTCAAAATTAAATCAGAAACTAATTTATTAATTAATAAAAAAATTATTCAAATACAATTTAAATTGTTAAGTAACAAAATTTTAATTCCCAAATGTTAAATAAAATAAGGCAAATAAATCAATCATATAAAAATGTGGATACAAAGACACAGAAATATACTCTGCAAAAATTAAATATCAAAAATGTAAAGCAAAAATTAAGGCAATAGCAAACACACCACATATATGTATAAAAGAAAAATTCTTCAAAAGATAAAGCATAAAACATATAACACGAAAAAATATTAAAAAAAGTGAAAAGGTATCTACATACAATCACTGCAAATATTATTTTTAGTGCACTAAAAACCAATAATTATGTTACAATACCTTGGTACCAAATTGCTTCGTGTTTTGAATCAGGCGCCGTTACTCACACACTTAATAAAATACACTGTTCAGATAACTCAGACACATTTACTAAGGAATTAAACAGTTAAAGGATATGAGCGACCATCGTCTACCAAAATATCAATTACGTTACAACAAGAACGAGTGAACGAGAGAGAGAGAGAGAGGGAGAGAGAGGGAAATGCATTCCCCTTCAGCTTTGGTCTCAGAGTGTGGGCCCCTTGTAAGGGCGTCTTAGACGCAGCAGGGGATAGCCTATGAGTGCATGGACAGGTCCCAGACGAGGTTTTTATTTTATAAACTCTTTAAAATGATAATTAGAGAGGAAGTGGAATTACAGTTAACAATAATATTTATCATTACATAGTTTCAGAACAAGAGAATCTCTAGTTATTATAACAAGAATGGAAAACATCGTTTCATATAAAATTCCTGAATGACGTTAGGCAACTTTCGTAATGGAATTTTCCACCCAACAGTGTTTTGATCGAGTCCCATAACGCCTTGTACACTAATGGAGTCATCCGAGAAGGTGATAGGAATGCATTACTCCAGCAAGTTTTGGATACTGACTAAACAAATTGTGTCCCTATACACGAACAAGGGCTCTCTGTCTCTCTCTGCCCACGCATAAGTCCATTTTTATAAACCATACAGGGTGTAATCATTTTACTTACACTAACTCTTTTACGGTATACGCGTATCTGAATACAAAATCATACAGTTATACAACAACTCACACATACACACGGGGAGATTACTGCATTATGAAAACCACAGCATAAGAATATATATATATATATATATATATATATATATATATATATATATATATATATATATATATATATATATATATATATATATATATATATATATATATATATATATATATATATATATATATATACTGTATATATATATACACCTACCTCTCTCTTACTCTGTCTAGCACACGTGTTTGCGTGTATACTATGAAATGTTTTGGACAACAGCTACATTGCTGGTTGATCTTCCCCATTACCTTGAAGGAACGAGATACAATAAATCGTTATACATAATTTATTCATGTACCTCGCACACCACAACACCTGGGAATTGGGATTTCTGCCAGATCCTCTTATAAACGGTGCTGCAACAAAGCTGTCATTTCTAGGTTTCCCGGTTTCCATGCGTAGCGACGGAGCGCCGACTTACGACAACTTATTACTTGAGATTTCGGTCTGGTGATGTTTCTGTGTACTGAGAAATAAGTTCTTTTGTTTTTGCCGTTAATTATTTGGCCATTTTTTTTTTTTACGTATCCTTAAGTGTTTTGCCTTTCGCACAGTTATTAAAAAGACGATGTGTGACAACTTTTGGAGCACTGATCTATGTTTTTAACACGAGACCTTACCTTACCTTACAGACCTTACAGTTCGTTCGGGTTGCCCCAGGTCCCTCGGTGCGAGGCACCTCTGATGTCTACCAGAGAATTGCTAATGCATCTTCCGGTAGAGAGAGAATTTGGCAACATAAAAGTACTAGGTATATCATGTAATATCTATGACGCCGATATGTGTAGATTAATTACTAGCGAGCTTGCCATTTAAGAAATTGTAGTCAAAGTTAATTTTTTAAGCTTGGTATTTTACGATCACGTTAGATATTCGGACCCGATGTACTGACTCTGCGATGCAAGGAATTCAAGACAGTTTTATTTTTAGTGACTTTGTGATATCACCCCCAACCATTTAGCTTTTCGTGCCTAATGTGACCCATTGCCGATCTTACCGCATTCATTTCTGTCGCAATTTTCAGCATTTATTGTCGCAGTGTCATGTGTGTGCCAACGGAGCATTTCATTCGTTAGTGGTCACCCCTCCATGTTGTGACCTGAACCAGCGGCTCTTGGACTTTTAGGTGGAAGTTGATGCTGCTTTTCTCCATGAGTTTAACCCCTTTTTGTAGCCGAGCTCAGAACTGGCGTGAGAATATAACCATCCACTCTAGATAGACATGACTGACGGTGTGGTATGAGTTAGTGCTCATAACTTTACATTGTATCAGGTTTTTTTTCTGTAAAATGAAATATTTAACACATTCTTCCATAGTTTATTTTTGGTAATATTAGACTACTGGTAACTTTATTTATGAGGAAATATTGTTATGCAGGAGATGTTATTTTTCTTCAAAGTTCTTGATAGTTATAACAACTGCTTTTTTATTGCAGTTTTATAATATTTGATTTCGTTATAATAATCTGTATAATCTTTGTTTTCCATTTCTACGAATTTTGTTTTTTTCCAAATAAATGACTGAGATATTTTTCGTCCATTTCAGGTGAGTCTTCAGACTGGCTACGTTTCAAGGAGCAATCAAGTGAGTTAAAAGGTGCTCTCTCTCTCTCTCTCTCTCTCTCTCTCTCTCTCTCTCTCTCTCTCTCTCTAGTTTTGCTATTATATTTTACAGGCTACGGTTATTACTATTGTATTGCCATTTACTGTTAATAATAAATCACACGTTGTTTACACTATTCATCTTTCGATCGACACTCAGGTAATGGTGGATGCGTTTGGTACTAGTACTAGTGACTACCTTCGATCGTCTGAGTAATAGTTGAAGGATGAGAATTAGTTGAAAAAGGTTATTGCATCTGGCTTAGTGTTCAAGATCATACGCTATTGGCTTCTGGGCCTAGTCGTCACCCATTTTCGCTTACGCCATACTCCTAAGGCCTGATGAAAGTTTCTGACAACTATCATAACTGCTTTTCTTCTTCCTTGTTTGAAGCAGTGCCCTCCTGTGTGGTCTGCTGGTGCTGACTCTCATCTTAAACTCTCAGACAGAGTTATGTCATCAGCCAAGTATTATTTTGCCAACTCTTAATGTTGGCTTCTGGCGTAGACATAAAGTGAGTTCATTATGTTTGTTGCATAAAATGTACTACAACGACAAACATCCTCTGCATCCTTCTTTACCTGACCTATATAGCTGTTTTTGCTGGCAGCAATAGGCAGGCTTCTGCTGCAAACGGTGTGTCGTTTTCTAGCGTCAGGTTTAATAGGCTACTGCTCAGTTTGCTACTTGGCTAAAATATGGAATTGTATACTTAGTGCTGTTGTAGAGTGTTCTGGTCTATGAATGTTTAAATTAAGCGAGAAGCAAATTCATCCCTGCTCTCTACTGACGTCTCCCGAGTTTATGTGCATCGGTTTTATTTTCCATTCCCTTGTATTTATTTATTTATTTATCACCTTTTCCCATAATTGCCTCTCTCCAGTCTGATTTCTCTTTTGAGTTATCTTGATTTTACAGTCTGTTGACTCTGCCCATAAGGGTTTTCAGATGAAGATATAAAGAAAAAAAAAAAAAAAACTGATTTTTGTCATGAGGTTGGCACCTCCACGCTCGGATCTCCACCAGTGGTCTCGGGAGCGTATGGGCCAGACAACTGTATATCTACACAGCAAACAAAAATCACAGTTTGTCCATTTCTGTTTCTAAGCCTTCTTTGTATTTGACATGAAAATCTCGTATACTATAATTAAATTTATTTTTTTCCTTATTTTCAATATGAAAATGAATATGGATCTAATTTATGTTTACTCTTTTCTTCATTTTGTGACATGGATATGAAATCAGTCTTATTATTTTTGGCACTTGCAAAGAAGAAGAAACGTAATTTAGTCATAATTTTTTTTCACTTGCATGCGTCTAACTGAAATGTAAGATAACGATATCATTCGTAAGTCAAAGGTAGATGAGGCCTAAATATTGTTGATCCAGGATCCAATGAAAACACAACCGTCGGTAGTTTACAGTTGATGGAAATCAACAATCCACTGACGGAAACTAATACCTGTAGGAGTCTTGGTCGAGCTGCGATTGGTCAGAATGAGTCCTGAGACCCAATAGAGAGAGACTGAGAAATTCTAGGAATTTCGTATGAGGAAAATTGCTGCTTAATCGAATTTTACCGCATGAAGATTACGTAACTGAAATCAGTTATTTGTTTTTTTTTTGTGTGGCGAAAAATACAGAATTACGTTCGGAGAAATTCAAACGTTATTTCTCATCCCGTAAATACTGAGTTTGACGAGAAATCATGAGAACTGCCGGTAAAGTTCAATACATTTTACTCTTTTAGAAACTGTCTAAAAATATATCTTTTCAAACGTGCATTATAAAAATCTGTCAGTTGGTACACAAATGAAAATTCTCTCTCTTCACTTGTGAGGGTCATTTCCCAGAACTGAAATCAGGCCGGGATGTGAAATTCAGAGACCCCATTATTCCAAATGCTCCATTTACATCATCCGCTGAGTTCCGAGCGACTTCTCGCTACAAGAGAAATGAACAGGCGGGCTTTAGAGTAAAATGGAGTTGCACAGATGAAATATTTGCTTTAAGAAATATTGTGCGGCAATGTACGAGTATGGAATTTAAAAGTCTCTCATGGCATTTAATACTCACGAGAAGGCATTTATTCTGTATGCCAATCCCCTTAAATAAGTAAAGTTGATTGAAATTATCCATGAACGAAGCAGATGCAAAGTTAATGTTCATAGGGTCTTTTCAGGTATTAATTTACCTTTGCTGTTAGCCCATCTCATAGATTTTATAATAAAAAAAAGTTTTCTGAGATGGAAGGCGGGGATTGGAAAGTCATTACCACAGAAACTTGACAGAATTGGAATATGAAGGCGATATTGTTTAAATCAGCAAAACACCAGAAAGATCAACGAAGCTTGCTTAGCATGCATCGCATATTAAGTAAATTGGGAATCAAGTTAAGAACCAACAGAATAAATGAATAAATGAGCAAAGACTATTCACAAAGGCATCAAGTAACATTAGCTAGAAAGCGGATTAATGTTGTTGAAGCTTTCAAATTTTAGGAACAGTGATATCCAGTTCAGACTCTCTTTTCTAGTTGGAATGTAGTGGAAGACTGAAAAAATATAAGTAAAAAAATGGGCAAGTTGAATAAGGGTTGGAAATCAAGCGGAAAGCAATATTATACGTAAGTCTAGTACTGTCAGTTTTGCTATGCTATGAGGGCTGGTTAGAGTTAAAATGTTACCATAAAGTAAATTATGGAAGTTCTCAAAGTAGATGAGTAATGATGAAAGAAAGATTGAGGTGACTTTGACATGTCCATATTACAGCCCCAGGGAGAATAGTATGTGATAGTGTCACCTGGGGTCCTGTGGGAACAAGAAGAATTGGAAGACCCAAGCCTGCTTGGATAAGAACTGTGAGAAGGGAGGCTGGATATCGGTGAAGATTTGTGGAAGATAAAGAGGAGGAAGTACGCGTGTTGCGGAATTTCACAAAGGCCCCGATTCCACTTGAGATAGTAAGGGGTCTTCTGCTCCTGTGTTTTTATATTTTCATAGCTATATTTCAGTCTTAAGGTCAGCTTCATTGCCTAAATGTATTACTGTTTTAATGTTTCTATGTTTTGTGTCTTATAGCCCTCTTTTTCAACACTGCTTACACGCCATCCATCCATCTGTCCATTACTCGGTCCTTCCTTCATGCTCCTAGAACTCGCGAATTGTGAAACGTATACTCTTTTTCTTCGACCTATTATCCTCCATATTTTACGCATAACCTAACCGTCTCAGAATACTCTGATCCATCCATCTGCAACGCTAACCTTTTTCCCCTCACTCGTTTGCGTATCCACTGATGTATCATTATGAATTTTTATTGTCAAACGTAATATATTGTGCATATAGTTTTTGCTAAACACTATATTGCCTTATTTTTTACGGCTCAGCAAGATTTAAACATCAGCTGCTCTAATATTGTGTATAATTTGCCAATTTGTCCTGAGATGCATAATACTTTCTTATAGTCTTTGGGATATGCCAACTCCCCAAGATACTCTTAGGTGCCCAAAATCTCCTGTATCGAGACTTATACTTCAGCTTTCAGCTCTCTTCACCCCAACTTGGAAATGAAAGCTCTGTCCCCAGTTGAGATATTTGCATTTTACTTGATTAAGTCGGTTCCAAGTCATATTGCTCCGAGCTGGTTAATATGCGAGGCATTTATTTCCGAAAGTGGATCCTGATGACTTTACGGTCACTAATTTCATTTACCCTCCCTTCCCTGCTGCAGTTTGTTGTTTATGAAAGACTACTTGAGTTGATTTATCTCGCCGTGATTTATTTAACATCTCTTCTTTCTTGCTTCCTTGCTTTTTCTCTGCTTGGATAGTTTCATAGTTACTTATGGTCTTGATGTTCAGAGCATATGCAAAAGTTCGTATTTCGGATATTCAGGCGACTGAATTACATTTCCTTTTTTAAATAAATGCCTTAGCACATTTTAAAGCACTAGGTTTTGTGTGATACATGTACCTAGCATTGCTGTCTTGAAGCACTTTATAATAACGTTTCGACTGCAATAATGATGTAATATTATATATAACTGTAGTCGAAGCCAAAATGGACATACAGGAAATGCACCAATCTTCATCGAGAAATTCAAATAAAATTCTTCGATAACATATCTAACATGCATGTTATGTTGCATGTAATCGAAGGATTTTTTAGGGCTTCATCATTTTCCAGTGCGTTTGAGTATGTAAGTAGCTAACATGATGTAGTTGCAACGGCATTATTTCCGACTTCCTTTTCCGCAGTGTGTCGGAGCGTCTGGAGTGTATGAAGATGAAATTATTTCGATAAATTATCTTCTCTAGCACATTCAATAAGTCTCCTTTTTTATTTCTCCTAAGTTGTTCTTCTAGATATAAACATTGTACTGTAGGTGTTCTTAAGAAATCATTGAGGAGTTTGCTGTAAGTGTAGCTTTGGTAAAAAATTTAATATACTTGTAAAGATTGCAAGTTCAAACAAAGATAAGAAAACAAGCCTGCATAGCTATTTTTGGATTGTATTGCCTTCGCCCATAACTAAATCCGATCTCAAATACAAATCATCCCTTCATTCTAGAAAACAGAATTCCTCTTAAGCCTGTTAATGTTGCGAGACATCCTAGTTGAACAAGAGGGATAGAGGGCGTTCCTTATTCGTTATCAAAATAAACTCAACGTTGCTATTTAGGGAGAGAGAGGTCTTAGAGGAGATAAGCATGATGGCACCATTGAACTGGAGGCGCCTGGAACGAGCGCCAGTGAGTCACAATTGTGGCTGAGAGGCTGTGGAGAGTGAGTTAGTTTTGGAATCAAGGGACGTAACCTGGGTAGTCGCTCGTGGGAATTCATTATATAACGATCTTGCTTTATATTGGATATCCGCCAGGGTGAAGTTGGATCATTCATTTTTCAGGAGGGTATCATCACATTCATACACTGATTCGAGTTAGAAATTTATGATTATTTTCTAATAGGCTGAAATTTTGTACGAAAGTAAGATCATACATAAATCTGGTACGATCAGTATTGCCAGCATTGAATTTATGTGTACGAGATTTTGACGATTAGAGAGTAAAGCGTCAAGAAGGATATTGAGTAAATGGCAGGGTAGGGTTAGAAATGATACCATAAGGGAAGTTACTGAAGTTCCTTATGTAGATGGGATCATGATGAAGGGTAGATGGAGATGGTTTGCATAACCCAGTGGAAGGCAGTATATGATGCCAGCTGGGATGAGAAGGGGCGCTGGAGATGAGTGAAGATTTGTGAAAGATAAAGCCCAGGACAGGCATGAGTAGCAGGATCACAGAGACCTTTTGCTCCACGCGGTATTGGAGGCGATAGTGACGAATATAACTTTGAACAGATTTGAAACAAAGAAGATTCTTAAACGTGTCGTGGTTTGTGATTTTTCCATTTTGACTATCGGATAGGGCGATTTCCTACCTTTTTTGTGTGTGTGTTATTTCATACCATATGCCCATGATTAATAAAACTGCAATTAGCGAAACTTCAATCATTCCTGCGAAGATGATACCGCTCATTACCTGATGAAATTTAGAAAAAATTCTTTATGGTGATATTTGTAAACACCTGCCTCCCAGCCTCATGAAAAAATTCCCTTTAAAACTCTCTCTACCACCAGCAGACACACAAAAATTGCGTTCAGCGCTAGCATTCATGCAAGAAAATATCTGAAAACGATTACTTATTCTGCTCCATTCTGCTTAAATTTCATCCTTTTATCACGAGTGGACTTCCTTTTGGCAACGCCGTCAAACTGCTCTCGTAGTTCAGCGTCCTTAAGATTGTGTCCAGGAGTTCTCACACTCCAGTTTTTGGGTTTCCATTTCCTGTCGGTATTGAATCAGTAGGCTCACCAGATAATTTCCCTTCTAAATCTCTCACACCTTTAAATCCTATAACTCTCTCTCTCTCTCTCTCTCTCTCTCTCTCTCTCTCTCTCTCTCTCTCTCTCTCTCTCTATCGCCTCCAAGGTGGACTTTCCTCATTCACAATTTATTCTTACGGGCCTTCTTGCACACATGAGCATTTCGGCCCTCCTTCCACTGCCGCGTAAATCAGCTGAAGAGACGTCTCTTGTAAGAGCTCTATTTTATCCGGTTCTCTCTGCTCCTTCTTACTCGCAGCTTCGGAAGAATGATGTTTATATGTGGCAAGTTCCTCCGAGGTCATATCTCACGACTTCCAACTGAGGTCTCCATCAGCCGCGCCACCTAAATTCACTTAGTTGGCGAAGGATTTTGTCTCGTATATACGAATCTAAGTGTGGCTCTCGAGTTCCATATCTCATGCCAGATTTACCGCAATGACTTTTGCGGTCTTTTTGATCTGTGGATTTTCTGCTCAGTTTCTCGTTCAGAGATTTCCGTTGGAAGTTATTCCCAGGTTATATAAGTCTTGATTTTCCGCAACTCGGCTTACTGGGCTGCAAGTTTATTAGAGAATCACTGTATCTTTTTGTAGTCATAAAGACGATGCCGTCTTCTTTGTTTTCCTTTCTTTTCCTTTTTATTTTATTTTTTAACCAATACGAGTGCAGCAGAATAAGTTTATCCAGTAGAGACTGTATTTATCTTTATTCATTCTATATATCAGTGTGAAAAGCGTTGGCCAGCATATGCAACAGCAAGATAGGATGACATTTGTCTTTTATCTTTACAGCATTATTTATGACACTGATGCATTTTTAAAGACTGATAACTCTGGTGAGAATTAAAGTATTGTCTGTTCTGTTATCCTTTAGTGATACTGGTTTGTGATTATGAGTTCAATTCTATTACGGAAAACATTCAATACCAAGTATATCCATAACTACGGTGGATACTATAATTTTCTCTTTATGTTTTTAAAGTCTGTTGATGACGTTTCATATTACTAGGGCTGCAGAAGTATCAATAACAGCTAAGTAAATTTAAGTCTTCATAACTAGGACTTAGACTTACTAGTTAGATCAAAAGTAACCTACATCTCTTCTAAGTTGGTTTTTAAATAGACAGAAAACTCATTTTTAATCGTTTGGTCAAATGAGGCTTCTTTCCATATCGGAACGTTCTTCCTGTGAGGGTTGATATTTTCATTCTTGTGTCTTGAAAATCAGTGAAGATTTACATTCAGATAAAACATTAATTTTATTTATTAATATTTGAGTCAGGTAGGTATTACTGACTTTTATAATGTTATATTTTTGTATTTGTCCAGAGCTAATTTTTGGTAGATTTTTTTTCCTTGATCATTACTATACATAGCGCGAGCTGGAATGGCGCTGCTGCCTCCCCTACCCTCCCGATCCAGTACCTACCTGCCCCCACCCGGGGCGGACAGACAGGTTTGCAGGAGGAGGGTGGATGTCTCTCCTTAACTCCCATTCCCCTACCAACCCCGCCCCGGACAAACTAGTTTGCAGGGGATGGGTGGCTGTGTCACGTCTCCCCTACTGTCACCCAGTGAGGACAAACAAGATTCACTTGGATTTTATTATCATAGATTGCTCAGAAGACGAACCATATTCATACTGAACAAGCCTACAGGGCCATTAACTTGAAACTCAAGCTTCCAAAGAATGTGGCGTTCATTTGAAATAAATTACAGAAGATAACAGAAAATGCAGAAAGAAGAGATCAGTTATTAGAAAAAAAAGATAAATTAATAAGTTAATAAAAAAATAGGCAAAACTATATAAAAGAAATGATTTAAATACAAGGTGAATTGTTTTAGGGTAGTAATGTATTGCATCTTCACTTGAACTTTTGAGGTTCCACAAAATCGTCTCAGTTTGTCATGTGGACAATGGCGCTTAAAGCAACAGCTATAGCCACCAATGAGACATTATTATTCTCCTTACACTACAACTCTGCTGATCTTGAAGTCTGATAATTATTGCTTGGTCTTCCGAGCCAGCGATTCCGACAACCAATTCATTGCGGAGCGAACTTCGTTCCCAAAACATTAGTTTATCTGGGAATCGGAAATTTATATCTCGAGATTTTGGAAAAGGGGATTTTGGGGCAAGAATCTTTTTATGCCTGTTGTTTCCTCTTGTTATATGTATGTATATATGTATTCATGCATGTATCAGAAACACACAGGTGTTAAAAAATTTCGTTGTTTCAGAAAAATTCATCTGGGCTATATATATATATATATATATATATATATATATATATATATATATATATATATATATATATATATATATATATATATAAATATAAATATATATATATATATATATAACATAAATGTTTCTCCCCATGAGAGGTCAAGAGAATGTACTGTCGTATGAGAAATAGAGAAGCTTAAACAGTAGCATAAGACTGCGCATTGTTCCCAAAGTTGCTTGCTCTTGTGAACTGTAACATACTGACCTTTTAATTTATTCGTGGATATATTTTACAGATTTTTTTATGTTATATCGAAGTGGTCATACAGATACTGGTTATTTCAAAAGTAAACAAAACATAAAATATGTGCATTAAGCTCTCTCTCTCTCTCTCTCTCTCTCTCTCTCTCACACTCACAACATAATCTTTTTCCGTGGATTTGTATTCCTCTTTTAATCCACTTCCTCGACTTCCTCTTTCAAATTTATCAGCGTCCTTTAGGGGCCGAGAGGTTATCCAGGAGGGAGGAGAAACAGAAGACGAAAGAACAGGAGAAAAGGAATAATAGGAGTAGGCGAAGGAGAAGGAGCAGGGGAACATGCTCAGATGAAAAATGGAGTAAGGTAAATCGTGGAGTGAGGGAAACGCTTATGTGCCTGGGGCTACCTCCACAAAGATCACAGATGCCAGTTTTATCGGTCATTTTCATTCAGCGCCCTCTTTTCTTATTCGCTAAGTGATGAGCGACTTGCCTGCTTTCGGTCCTTGCGCAGTTGCGATTCGGCCCAAGGGGAAGAAGGGACTCGTCAATCTTCTATGGGAAATGAATGAAGGTAAGGCTGATTCGTGGGGAATGACGCAGCGACCTTCAAAGAACAGGATATAGAAAGTGGCAATTACTGTGGAGAACGTTATGACGCCTGCCTTAATATATGCAGACCACTTAATGCAGATGTATGTATGCAGACCACGTGTATATAATATGTATGTATGTGTATATATATATATATAATATGCATGTATATGTGTGTGTATATGTATATATATATATATATATATATATATATATATATATATATATATATATATATATATATATATATGTGTGTATATATATATATATATATATATATATATATATATATATATATATATATATATATATATATTATATATATTATACAGTGGGTCACACTAGTGATATACGCAACTTACCTTGGATAACACAAATGTGGACTCTGGCCTTGAGGTTAGGTAAAAACATATACATCAAAACATGGCTGAGGGCCTGCTTCAGAAGGGGAGTGATTAGGTAAACTCTGTGGTTTAACTTAATTAATTATATTTACAGAGGAAAACATATATCAGAAGAATGGTATTGTAATTTGGGACAGGCAAACAAGGTCCCGTAGTACAAGATGAAAGAAGCAAATGACTGGGAATTGCTTGAAGAGACACAATGGGAGCCCGCTTCAAAGGGCGTCGTAAATGATGTAGTGGGGTCACTACGCACACAAGATGATGCACAGATCTACAGCTGATTACTCCTAGTCTGCAATTGAAACACCTATGGTTACTCAACCGAAAATAGCACTTTAATTAAGGAATCAAGGAAGTACACAGAAGGCGCCTAGACTGAACTCCGTTCCGATAACTCGAATGTTAACGATTTACTTTACACTTCACTTCAATGCTTGGCAAATTAAACAGCACAACAATAAAAAGCAATACAGGTCTCACTGTAGGAATATCACACTATGAACATGAAAAACAGAAAAATAATTACAGGCAGACAGGGACGTGACTGGTTAAAAGAACCTTAAATTCGGCACTTTACCTTAAGCAGGAGATGATGTCCTCGTTTTCAGGGACCAGCAATAGGGAGGGAAGTGAATAAGGTCACAGCAAAAGTTACTATGCCCCAGACAGCCACGTGTCCAGAAGGGCCAGTTCAATAGAGCAAGGGACAGGACATGAGTCCTGGATTAGCGTCCAACCACGTCTAAGATCGAGTGTGCGGTCCAGGATCTTTTATAGCTTCCTGGCATTATGATCCTGCTCTTTGTAGATGGCACTGGTGTCGGTATGACTGCGTGTCACTGCAGGCATGGGGCCGCATGGTCAGGTTCCAAGATGGCGCCGAGCACATGGTCAATTCTTTGCCGCTCTACCCACCGACTTGTCTCGGGCGAGGATTTGCATTCCTACCGGATCAGCACCCGAAGTTTAAGGTCCCAGCAGTCACTCCAACAAGGAAAAGCAATTAAAGTATTCTCCCCTGCCCCAAGGCAGAGGTGAAGGAGAGGTGGGTGAACTCTGCCTACAGTGTTCTTTGCCATAAAACAAAAGAAGCAATTGAATATTTTAAATTATATCTTGACAGATGAGATCACGTGTGAGTTTTACTTTGAATATATATATATATATATATATATATATATATATATATATATATATATATATATATATATATATATATATATATATATATATATCTATATCTATATATGTATGTATGTTTATATTATATATTGCTTTTAAAATTCTATGTATTATAAATAGGCTATATGTGTGTGTGCGTGTGGGTATGGGGAAGTAATCTAGAGAGCCAGACATATTCCTTGGAGAGATACAATTAGCCAAAGTCGGCACCGTGGCCTAGTGGTAGAGCTCTTCCATCGTGTTTGCCAGGTCCAAGGATTGCACCCGGCCTATTGCCCCAAGACCATCCACCTTTAAGCTACTACCAGCGGCTGCTGCGACGAGTAAAAAAAAAACTTGGGACTTGCTGCCTCAACTCTAATTACTTGCTGAGAGCACCTCAAAATGAAACTCATTAAAAAGAAAACACGGAAAAGCTAAGGAACATTGAAACGCTCACGGGAAAAAAAAATCAAGTACAAGAAGATTGAAACTGAAAGAAATAAGTCTCACGCTTAGGACTGCTTTCAACCCTTTTCATCACTGGCCCTTACTCAGAAGAATGCTATGCATTCCTTATTGGTAGCTAGAAACAGCGCCTTTCTGATACTTCACTGGCTTCGGTTTTCTGTTGGTTAAATAAGTTACATTGATCATCCTTACAGACTTCTTAAGGATGTCATGTTGTTTCCAAGAACTTTTCTCTCTCGCATTTTGTCTTGAGAGAGGATCTAAGTGAAGGAGCTCAGAAAAAGCGTTTCTTTTGATGGCAGCCAGCGATTTGATCGTATAGAATTTTCCCTGTTATGTACAAAGAGGGTGGGGAGAGGATATGGTATATATCTTTTAGTTTTTGTTACCAGCTGTCATGGGATGGAAGAAATGAATACAAAATGAAGGACAGGTGAAATATATCATTTTTATCCGCACATATTATTGAATAATAGCAGTGATGTGACAGAGAGAGAGAGAGAGAGAGAGAGAGAGAGAGAGAGAGAGAGAGAGAGAGAGAGACCTGGAAAATACTGCAGTTTTCCAAACAAAAAGCAAAATATTAAGATCGAGAGAGGGGAGGTGTGTGGGGGAAATCTTTACAGTGAATTGCAAGCAACACTGAACCAGACAGAGAGACTGAGAGACAGAATGCAGGGATTGACACAATTTGTGTCGAGAGTTTCTGTCGCCTTCTCTTCAAAAACCGTCATGGAATCTCTTAAGACCCTTGATCGGGAACTTCAAGGAACCGATCAAGCAAACTCTCCAGAAAACTCCATTCATTTCAATTATTTAAAGAGAAGGAGAAGAGAAGGAAGAGTGTCAGAAACGTATTTCTTGATTTTTTTTTTTTTTGCTTTTCAGTTCTCTGTGAAAAAAACTATTTAGATGGTTATATCTGTCCGTCCGCACTTTTTCTGTCCTCCCTCAGATCTTAAAAATTACTTGGGCTAGAGGGCTGCAAATTGGTATGCTGATCATCTACCCTCCAATCATCAAACATACCAAATTGCATCCCTCTAGCCTCAGTACTTTTTATTTTATTTAAGGTTAAAGTTAGACATGTTCGTGCGTCTGGCACCGTTATGGGTGCCAGCGACACAGGCCACCACCGGGCCATGGCTGAAAGTTTCACGGGCCGCGACTGAGAGTTTCATGGGCCGTGGCTGAGAGTTTTTTTACTTGTTTATATATTCTAGCTGCTTCTAGTAAGTAAATGTTTTACATATATATATGTATATATATATAAATATATATATATATATATATATATATATATATATATATATATATATATATATATATATATATATATATATATATATATATATATATATATATATATATATATATATATATATATATATATATATATATATATATATATATATATACAACCAGAGTGCAAATAGGTGAAGGCCAAGGACGACATAAAATCACAGGTGACTAAGGAAACAGGCTATTTTCTACATTTGTCTCATCTTTATTTCGACGTTTCGTAATATCATCTTTATTACATCTGGGAATCTGTCAATAAACATCATAAAATTATAAAACAATCTTTAAAAAGATTAAAAAAGCAGTAAAAAGACTAAAATTTACAATTACAAAGATATATTTAAAGGCTAAGACCGCCGACCAACCTTCAGTTTAGAGAGAGGAAGATGAATGGCGCGAGAGAAAACAAAAGGAGACACGTCAACTAAAAATACAGATGGATCGAAGAGGTTTGGTTATTGAACTGGGGAAGTAGCTGTTTAATGAGCAACGACTCTAGAATGGGTAGTTCGCGAGGATTTTGCGTTTGCCCTATGATGCAAAAATCGTCTCTCTCGATATGAGTTTTGCAAACCTTTGCATGATTCCTGATATTCGATTGCTCAGGGTTGGAGAGCCTACTTCCTGAGCGAAAACTTATTCCTCGATAAGAATCGATTCTGAAACCTCGGTAACCATTTCGTAGATCCCACATAAGTCCCAGAGTTACACTTTGGGCAAGTATATTTATATACTACATTAGAGGTCAAGAAGGGACTTAACCGGTCTTTACACTTAAAGAAAGATCCAATGTTTAAGGGATTTTTCGGTATCAGTTTAATGCTGACTGCATTATAATGATTTTGTATGATCTGGACAAACCTTTTTCTGGAGTCATCATGTAAGACTGGAAACTTAGCACAAATGATTAACTTCGTTACTGTGATAACTGTTTTAGTATCGTTGTAAAACTGATTATTCTGGAAACTACGAAGCATCTTAAAAAAAAGTTTTGGGGGGAAACAATTGTTCTTAAAATATTCCAAAAGGTAATTTATTTCCTGATTGAAGGAATGCCAATTTGATGTAATAAAAAATGCCCTATGGAGTAAAGTTGACACTGAATTAAGCTTAAAATTATAAAAACATGAGCTGTAATAATTAGATCCTAAACCCGTAAAAGTTTTCTTTCTAAAAACAGAGGTGTTAAAAGAATCATACTCTCTTGTTACAAGTACACCTAAAAATGGTAGTTGACCATTTTCCTCTCTTTCTACTGTGAATTTAATATTATGTTGAGAATTAGCGTGTGCTAAAAAGGAGTCAATATCCGAGTCTGTTCTGAATAATGCGAATGAGTCATCAACATACCTTACATAAAAAATAGGGTGAAACCTAAGAAGACACTCATTAAGCATGCGCTCATCCAGGGAGGACATGAAGATGTTTGCAAATGTCGGACCCTAAAGAGAGCCCATGGCTACACTGTCTGATTGTTTAAAAAGCTTACCATAAAAAACAAAGGCAGTGTCCTGCACTGCTAATTCTAAAAGAGTTTTAAAATATATATATATATATATATATATATATATATATATATATATATATATATATATATATATATATATATATATATATATATATATATATATATATATGTAAAATCACACTAGATGCTGACTTCAAAAATGACAGGCACAGTAGATCGTCACGAGACGCAAACAAAGTAAACAAATCAAGTGATGGTCAATTGTCAAATAATAAAGAGAAAGTTAATCCAGGATTATCAGGAAAAAGACCAAACAAAATGACATACTAAAGTTTAGGCAGAATCCACAGGAAAATGTTCAGTACCAAGCGCTTTCACGTTTATTGACGCATCGTCAGGGCACAAATGAGACACAAATATGAAGAAGGTTACAAAGTAAACAAATAGAACAAGAAATACCAGATGGTCAATTGTCAAAGGGTAATAAACAGAAAGTTAATCCAGGATAATCCGGGATCGAGCTGTCAACTGAACCTAAACTCAACCTAAGACCAAACAAAATGACATACTAAAGTTTAGACGCATCGTCACAAAATCCAAAAACATGTAAACAAATAACCTTGAATACCAGATGGTTTAATTGCCAGGGGTTAAAAAGAAAATAAAATTAATCCACGGCAAATAACCGGGATCACGCGGTCACAAACTAATCCAAATATATACTTAACCATAAGGAAAACGGAATATTACCCATTCAAATTGCAGTAACGTATAAAAATTAATATTAATTTTGCTTATATTTATCAACAACTTTTTTAATTATTAAAGCATCAAGTTTAAATAAACCAAAACTAAAATTTAGAACACTTTCATTATCTGACTTAATAAAACAAGATTCGATGATATTCCTTTTAACTGTGTCATTGCACGGGACTAAAGGTCTTGCTTTACTCCAGTTAATAGGATGATCTAAATCTCTCATATGTACGAATAATGCATTCGATATTTGGCCATTTCTCACAGAATAATGATGTTGTTTCATTCGTTGTGAATGTGGTTTTCCAGTTTGTCCATAATATATTGTATCACATTTTCTGCAAGGGATTTCATAGATGCAGCCAGAAACATCTTTAGGAGAATTTTTTATCACTAAACTCTTAACATTAGAATTACTGAAAACAACATTTATGTTGAAAAGCTTTAAAATTCTAGGAATTTGTAAAACTTTTCATCATACGGTAATTTGAGAATATTATGCTTGCTGAATTCAAGTTTTTTATTAGTTAAATAAAATGTTTTCCTGGCTCTTTTCCATGCTACACCTACAAAGGTCCTTGGGTATTTAAGTTTCAAAGCAATATCATAAATAGTTTTGATCTCAGCATCAATGAACTGCGGGCTACAAA
This sequence comes from Macrobrachium rosenbergii, assembly GCF_040412425.1. Lineage (NCBI taxonomy): Eukaryota > Metazoa > Arthropoda > Malacostraca > Decapoda > Palaemonidae > Macrobrachium > Macrobrachium rosenbergii. Next base: position 56,535,769 of record NC_089788.1, read on the forward strand.
CACGTAAAGCCCTTAAGAACATTCCAGAAAAAACAGAGAATTTAACATTCTGATGGTGATTGGAATAATAATGAACAAAAGAGGCAATGTTAGTTGATTTTCGAAAGACTGAAAAGGTGAAATTTCTGTCATGTCTATGGACAGTTACATCAAGAAAATTCAAATTACAATTTCTTTCTTCCTCTACGGTAAATTTTATAAAAGGGACTAAATTATTTAGCTTAACGAAAAATTCCTGGAGATATCCGTGAACTGGCCAGATACAAAAAATGTCATCTACATGCCTAAACCATATAACTTTTCGTGGCAAAATTCTTGGTAAGAATTTTGTCTAAAAAAATTCCATGTAAATATTGCTAAGGACAGGAGATAAGGGATTACCCATAGCCATACCAAACTTTTGTACAAAAAATTCCCCACTGAAACAAAATTTACTATCTTTGATACATAACCTTATAAGATTTGTTCTATTTGTTTACTTTGTAACCTTCTTCATATTTGTGTCTCATTTGTGCCCCCTGACGATGCGTCAATAAACGTGAAAGCGCTTGGTACTACTGAACTTCTGCCTGTAATATATATATATATATATATATATATATATATATATATATATATATATATATATATATATATATATATATATATATATATATATATAAAAAGCTCATAGGTCACAGATATTTTATGAATTACAATACACAGTAGATGTCTGATTAATAAGTGTGGTTAAAGGCATTGGAAAGAACCTTGAGAGAATGTTTGGCTGGTGTCTGGCACGCATCCTGATTAGTACAACTGTATACGTGTTCGCCGGAAATGTCCAGGTTCCAGATAATTCGTTCATATGTGTTCGTGTTTTTTTTTTGGGCGGAGCCCCAGGGTGTGAACTTTATCAAACAAATTGTCATTCGAAGATCAACACCAAATATTATTAGAAGCCTTAGGTGAAGACTCTGTGGTTCGAGACCTGTCATTAAGATTGTGAACATTGCTGTTTGGAGGTAGGAAACATTTTAGATTTCCCAAACTGTAGATTGTTCTTTTCATTTAACATATATCTCACTTGTGTCAAGCATTTTCTACATTGTGTGTACTTCATAAGTAACATGGAGGAATTCCCATATCTTTATTTTTATGCTTTTGTTTAATAAGGGTTTTATTTGACTTCTTCAGATGTTTCGCTGAGGAAGATATTAAAATGTACTCATTGAGAATATACTGCACTTTGACTTATTTTGACCTATTGTGGGGAAACTATTGAGAGAGAATAATTAGTTGAATATGATGGACTGTAATATGTTTGATTATTTGGTGAACATTGGTATTCCATTTTATTTCATCTCTTGTTTCTTGCAATCTAGTTATGTTAGATTATTATCAAATAAATTATTTTGGGCAATGCTTGTTTCGTTGTAGACCTGAGAGAGAGAGAGAGAGAGAGAGAGAGAGAGAGAGAGAGAGAGAGAGAGAGAGAGAGAGAGAATGCATGAGTGTATGTACGGATGTACGAAGCCAGTAGCCACTTGGATGGGGTCACTATCAAGCTACCAGTAGAGGGGACTTCTTGACTGATAGCAAAGGTGAGCAATGGGATTTAATCTTGGTTGGATAACTTCTAACTGGCAGAACTTCTACAATGAAATTCAGTTTTTATCCCAGTTTTTCAAAAACAATTCGTATCCTCCATCCTTATTCTACAAATACGTGAAAAAGTTCTTGACTAATAGACTTCATCCAATTCAATCTATACCTAACGTACCCAAATTATCAATGTATGCCTCTATTCCTTTTATTCATTCCAGCGCATTTAAATTACAGATGAAAAAGTAATTCAAAATACTTTTCCGGCATTGGATATTAAATTGATATCTAAAAATCCTAAAACCCTGGGTTCCTTGTTCTCCCACAAGGATAAACTCCTGGCTTTGATGCGGTCTTTGGAGGTTTATTGTTTTACTTGCCCAAAATATAAGATTGGGAGATATGTGGGAGCCACCAAAAGATTGCTCAAAGTCCGGATAGATTCTCATCTCGGAGTCAGACACCGTACGGGATGTACTTTAAAAACCAAAGAATTCTCAATTATAAGAGAACATACTAATAAATGTAGAACTTTATTTACAAATGATGATTTCCGTATCGTGGCCCAAGCACCCAATGACTATTCTCTCTCTGTTTTGGAATCTCTAACAATTAAGCAGCTTGTGCCCTCGTTAAATCGTCAGGCCTCCTCCACTGTTTTGTTTATAGCCTAGTTGACGTCCGGCCTTCCAAGAAGGAGAATGTGACTCAGTTTTTTAGCTTCCTAGAGATAGGTACTAGTCTTAGAATTCTCTTTATTTTTTATTTAACTTTTTTTCCTTCTTTAAATATAGATTCTTTAGCGTTTTTTATTTTAACTTTTGTAATTGTCATTTTACTGAGTCTGTTTTTAATTTGTAAATTTTGTATATTTTACAGCCCTGATGATAAGACTTAGTCTCGAAAATTTGGCCAATAAACTTAAGATGCTACGATGGCTATTTTCCATCCTTTTCCTCCTATATATTTTTGCATGGAATTTCAAGATTAAATATGTATATGTATTAAATCTTGAAATTCCATGCAAAACCGAGACCTTGAATTGTGTATTTATTTTTTATTAAATTGCTCAACCAGTTTCTTTTCGATATTTTAGTCTTCCTTTACTAATCGTGTAAAACCGGTATGCTGATGTTTGTCTCAAAGGCATAGCAGCCTAGTCAGTGACCATAATTGTAGCTTATTGAATACGACCAATCAGTCATTAATTCTTGCACTGCACTTTCTCTGTACTGATTAATTTCGGATTTCTCTTCATATTAAATCATACTACTTGTTTTTCCTAACTTTCATAATCTTCTACCGATTAAGATATGATTTATAGGTACATTCGGGCTAGAAACTTCCTCCTTACTAGCACTCTTTCTTACTGCTTATTTTTCAAGTTTGGACTAGATTACATGCGTTGAGTTGTTTTTCCCCCTATTTTCTGCACAAATACTTCTCCCTAAACAGTTTATAAAGGTATTACATTATATGTTTTACTCTTTTTTCCGTTTACCTTCCTCTAATTGGAAGACGCACTTTTAGGGATAGTTTATCTTATTGCATAAAGTGTCTTGTGTACTCTTACAGCTTGCGACTTACAATTTCTTGTTTTGTTAAACTAGAGAACCACCTGATTTCTTCCAAGCACAGAAGAAGGTCATGGTAACCATCAGTACGGTATACCTCGGAATAGTAATTTTTACCCTTTATTTTCGTAATTCGATATGGTTACTAAGTGGTAGCATATGCTTAGCAACTACCCTTGTTTAAACTAATATATTGCCGGCCATCGGAGAACTCTGTAGTCTAGGAAGATTGCCAGTAACTGTATATTTCTCTTAAGTTGCCTCTTGAGAAAGCTTAAGGGCTTTGTTGGATGAGGCTGCTTACTCATCTGAGTCAGTTTGTTTGTCTATACGCAGTATATTAAAAAGTGATGACTGGTTTTTATGAGGTATTTTGAAGGGATACGCTGTGTGCCATGCAAGAGCTGATTAGATTTAAAGATAGAATTTTGTTTTTATTATTTTGTAAATACCTCCTAATGATGCCCATATTTTCTTTTTTTCTTTTTGCACGTGATGAAATCTTGTCCCTCATTTCTCTACTTTTTACGCAATACATTTACACATATATGTATATGAGTGTGATGTATCTATATCCTGTGATTAAATCATACAACTGCCACACCGACAAATGCACACTGTCTGGCAAAATTTTGTATTTCTCACATAAATCAAGATAATGACATGTAAGCCAGATTGGGGCAGTCTGTGATACCCCGCCATATTTTCCGTAATGTAAAGGAATGCACAAACCTGAACCATAACATTACGAAATCCTTGCGAAAATACGTAACACTGAGAAAAGCGTTATTCAAATGTGATGGAAACCGTGTTGTGATTTAATTACATTGTAACAGATTCCACTTCTCTCCTGTTTCCATAACTGTCAGAATTGAATGGTGATTTAGCTCTCTCTCTCTCTCTCTCTCTCTCTCTCTCTCTCTCTCTCTCTCTCTCTCTCTCTCTCACATACACAAAGTAGGGGAAAGATACTTTACCATTGTGTCTCAGGCCTATAACCTAATGAACTTGATGCCTCTCTCTCTCTCTCTTACTCTCAAGATAAGGGGAAAGTTTTAGTGGTCGTATTAAAACCTGCCATGAACAGACTGGCCATCTGTTTCTTGCATTTACTTGTATGTCTACTGGACTCAGTTTCTCCATGGAATAGCAGTTGTATGGAGCGGAAGGGTCATAAGGTTTGTGCAAAAGCCTTTATCCCAATCGCCTGTACCCAGTTTGTTTTACCTTGTATCCTAGCCTTTTAGTTTTCTATAAAAGAAAGCTATTGTGCCGGCTTTGTCTGTCCGTCCGCACTTTTTCTGTCCGCCGTCAGATCTTAAAAACTACTGAGGCTAGAGGGTTGCAAATTGGTACGTTGATCATCCACCCTCCGATCTTCAAACGTACCAGATTACAGCCCTCTAGCCTCAGTAGCTTTGGTTTTATTTAAGGTTAAAGCTAGCCATAATCGTGCTTCTGGTAACGATATAGGATAGGCCACCACGGGGCCGTGGTTAAAGTTTCATGGGCCGCGGCTCTTACAGCATTACACCGAGACCACCGAAAGATAGATCTGTTTTCGGAGGCTTTGATCATACTCTGTAATGGCTGTAAAGAAAACTCGCTTGCGCTGAAGAAACTCCGGGACATATTTTACTGTTTTTTTTTTTTTTTTCATATCCAGAATTGGGCAGTGTATAAAGATTATGTTTTTCGTTCATTACGATTATTAATTTTGAACGTATAGAAAATTTTGAACACTTTGGAAATTAGAATAATGTTTATTAATACAGAAACATCAAAAGCGATATATATGTACGAATCCTATTGAAAAGCGTAAAAAACGAGCTTTCGAGAATCTGCTTGGTTCTCGTATCCATTCTGGTTGAAAATATGCAAATTGACAGTAACTATGGGAATGAAAATTTCTTAAGCTAACCAGTACTTTCTACTCAGAAAAAAGAATAGGTCTTACTTTGAAATGTGTTTCGCTTTTCCACGTCACTCCGACGGTTCCCGAAGATAATCCAGCAGGCCTTCTGGAACGCTCGAGTGGTGGTACCAATCTTGCGTCTCGCTTTTGGTTATCCGTCGCAGCTTTCCTTTGAACCAGCAGCTTGGACGTCTAACAGAAACAGAGAGAAGGTAATTTACAGAATTGTAATTAGTACGTTTAAACTCCTTTTTAAAGCTTGCTTTTTAAGCGCATTGTGATGTAAAAGAGCAGGAAATTTAGAAACTCATCCTTTAGCTCATGATTTAATTTTACGGCGAGCTGAGGAACCGAAAGCTATGTGGTGTAACAATGAACAATTATCTTGACAATTTTGGTGGTTTTCTAAGTACTTTGTTGTTGCTTTGGATTCGAAAAAATTGCTATAGTAATTCGTAGGAACCGCGCAATATATCCGATGTACTTAGAATCCATACTACTGTAGTACAATGATGCTCAGATTCCTACATACATACATACATAAATGTATTCAAACATATTCTCATACATATTCACACACACGCACGCCCCACACACAAATGTGTGTGTGTATATATATATATTTATTATATATATATATATATATATATATATATATATATATATATATATATATATATATATATATATTTTATATATATACATATACATATATATAGTAAATCTTTGTTTTTACCATAAGTGACCGTTAAGAGATCAATAGCAGTTTTATCTCTTTCAAATAAGTTCCGAAATGACGTCTTTGACTTTTTAGACCGCTATGCTATTCCTCTGTTGTCGTACAGAGACAAGTTATGTATATATATATATATATATATATATATATATATATATATATATATATATATATGTATATATATATTATATAATAAGTTCCGAAATGACGTCTCTGACTTTTTAGGCTGCCATGCTATTCCTCTGTTGCCTTACAGAGACAAGTTTCACACACACACACACACACATATATATATATATATATATATATATATATATATATATATATATATATATATATATATATATATATATATGTATATATATATATGTGTGTGTGTGTGTATTTATATATAAACATAGATGGATACATGGTAAGTGAAGGCAATTATACAATAATTTGTGCGTATGATTTTTATGGTATTTTTCAGA
>NC_089788.1:56544547-56562047 GCF_040412425.1 Macrobrachium rosenbergii
AATGTAATAAAGTTTGTAAGGTATGCCCGGATGAGGAATATCTGGAGGAATGGGCGAGAGGAATAATATTGATCCATTGCCTAAAGGTATGGTTGATTAGGGGCCATAATGATATCTGGTTGGATTTTGATTAGAGATGCAAGATAAATGACAAAAGACTGGTAAAGGAAGAACGGTGAGGGTTTACACAAAAAGAAAGTTATATGGATCTAGAATTTGTTATGAAACAGATATGTGAGAAGTTTGTGAATAAAGAGAAAAAGCTGCATGTGGCAAACATGGACTTAGTAAAATTCTTATGACGGAACTGATTTAAAGACAGTGCGGAGGGTGTTGAGAGGGAGTAAAAGAAATATAAGAGTTATTGTACTTAGAGTATGTACTGTAGTCTAGGGAGTGTCTGGTTCGGTGTAAAAGTGGATTCGAGAGAACTATGTCCTATTTTTCAATGGCATTTATTCTAGGGAGTGACTGGGTGTTGCAAAAGTGAGTTTGAAACAATGGTGTGTGATTCTTCGTGGGCATTCCAATATTTTTCTGGATAGACTGATGCGAAAGGTCAGGAAAGGGCAGCAGATGTATGTACATAGCTGCGAGATAAGAAAATGAGTTATGAATAGAGTTTGGAAAAATTCATTCTTGCAGAAATTAAATTAACATTATTTCCATCTATTATCTGTATTAATTCAAAGAGGTTTAAAGTGGAAATATTATTATATATTGTGTTCATATTATTAGGGGACCAATCAGTTCTGTGCCATTTTTCCATTTTTCACTTACGTGCACAAAGGCTCCATTTTTCGTAAGTGAATATCTGTGTTGATTTATTCTGACATTTAAGTTATAAACATAAATTCATATAAATATATGTATGTTTATAACTTAAATGTCAGAATAAATCAGCATAGATATTCAGTTTGAAAAAATTCTTCATTTGTGCATGTAAGTGAAAAATCGCCTAGAATTGATTGGTCCCGTAATAATGTAAAAGAAATATGTAATAATATTTCCTCTATAAACCTCTAAAAATCTATATTAATACAACCAACAAATAAAAATATAATTAATCTAAAACATGTTCTTTATTCTCTTAAACCCCTTCTGCACAAAAAGTTCGGAGGTTTAAAAAGAGAAACACGAGACTCAGTAATTCTGGTTAATTTCCTTAGCCTCTTCTTGTAATTCCAGTACTTGAGTTAACGCAGGTCAGCTGTTCATGATTTGAAGATCACCTCAGACTTTATGAATATTTTTTATGTACGTTCAGTTATTTATACACCTGCAATCTTAGTTGTTTTCAGTCAAACTATGTCATGTTGTAATATATATAATCATACAGTACATATATATATATATATATATATATATATATATATATATATATATATATATATATGTCATTATATATAATATATGTAATATATAAGAAGGCCCATATATATATATTTAAACGTAATACCATATATTGTTTCTGTGCCCTATTCACTGTAATATGGATAGGTGGAAAGTTACTGGTATATATACAAAAACATGAAGGTGTGGCCTTAGGCCTCCGATGTTAAGGAGGTGGCATTTCTAAGAAGGAGGAGAATGACCAAATTCTAGTGGTTTTTGGTTATTAGCTTATGGAGTTTTCTTGGTCTTAGAGTAAATGGCGTCCGATTTCCATCTTGAAGGTTCATATTGTTTTTGATTGATGATAGCAGATTCCATGTACTCTTGAAAACCCCATTAATGACATGCATATATATATATTATATATATATATATATATATATATATATATATGTCATATATATCTTGTAAACTCCGGCTTCTTCCTTTTGTTATTTAAAAAAATAAAATTGGGATAAGAAAATTTATTAGAACTGACTAAGGGGTATAAAACCATTTAAATATTATGAAGGTTTGCTTTATTAATACCGTCTAAAGTTGATCTTCACTGTTGGCGAACTATTGACCAGGTACTCATTTGAACTAACCTAGGTATTGGATTAAACAAGAAGAGGCTGAGGACATCTGCAAGAATTGCTGATCGTTTCAAATTTCTCTTTTAAATCTCCTCCGAACGTCTTGTGGAGAATGAGGTCAAGAGTATAAGGACTTGGAATTAACATAATATTATTTTCATTTGTTGGCTGTATCCATGTAGATCCCAAGAGGTTCCTATAGTAAATATTTCATTTTGTTACTACATTACTGCGGAACCAGTCAACGCTTTGTCTTTTTTCTTTCATGTACAAAAAGGAGCATTACTTTTTTAACCAGTTCTAACTGAATATTTGTGTTGATTTATTCTGCCGTTTAAACTGGATATACGCTGCCGTATGAAAGATGCTGAGAATCTGAAGTTCCAACAATTGAACCTGAATCATTGGAAATCGGAGCCATCGAAATCCTCAGACCTCCTGGAAGGTCCCAAGAAACAGCTGTCGGACTGGGCCAAAAACCACTAAATGAATGTAAGAAACGCATTGTCGAGGCCCAAGGCCACACCTTGTTTATCCCTCCTGAAGACTGAAAAAGCACAAGTGAAGATGTTTGAAATAGTGTTTTATTTGCCAGTGAATTGTGGAAGCCGCATGTGCATTACCCCTAAAGAAAGTGAAGAAGAGACTATAAATGAAAATCGTATATGGGCCAAGGTCACGAGGGCGGGGCTACACAAGAGATGGAAGATAATTAAAGGTTTTAAGAAAACGAGCACACAAAACTGGAATAACAAGGGCTTCAATTCCCTCCCCCATATGCATAAAAATACAAAAAATAAAATGGACCAATTGCGTGACTAAGGTCCATTTAAATATTATGAAGGTTTGCTACCAGACTTCACGAACTATTGACTGTTAGTCCTGGAAAGCAAGAATTTGTAAATTTCTTTTAAACTTCTTGTGAATAAATATCTCCTCTAGATACCATCCTGTTTAGATGAGGTCCTATTATTAATTTTGTTAATTACTACGGAACCAGTCAACGCTTTGTCTTTTTTCCTTCGTGTACAAAAAGGTAAGCATTACTAACAGTTCTATATATTTGTATTGATTTATATATATATATACGCTATAGATAAGTTCCATTGTGAATCAGGAGTAGCCTTGAAGAAGACCTTGGAAGGTCGAAACAGCTGTCGGACTGGGAATAAATGAATGCAGCAGCATTGTCGCAGCTTTGTTTATCCCTCCTTGAAGACTGAAAAAGCACTGAAGATGTTTGATATATAAAGAAAGTGAAGAAGAGACTATAAATGAAAATCGTATATGGGCCAAGGCCACGAGGGCTATGGAAGATAATATTTTAAGAAAACCAGCACATAAAACTGGAATATAAGGGCTTATATCCCCCCATATGCATAAAAATATAGCTGGATATATATATATATAGACGACGAAGACTGTTAGGCCTGAAATATATATATAATAAATATCTCCTAGATACCATCCTGTTTAGATGAGGTATTATTAATCGTATTAATGTGTTGTATATATATTTATATATATATATATATATATATATATATATATATATATATATATATATATATATATATATATATACATATACATATACATATATATATTATTGTTTGTGCGAGTATGAAAAGCTCTGTATTTGAGTAGAAGCAGTGATAAACCTACGATTTAGAGCATTTTCATTTATTTAATCACTGATGTGTAAACTTCCGCCATAATGCAGATTTTATGATGTATGCAAATTACTGATTTAGATGCTTAATATTTATCCTCCTCTTTTATTTGGAAATATCGTTGGTTTTTAATGCAATAGGACTAAATAGAGGCTCAAATAAAAAAAAAATCTTGAAAGGACATGTCATCCAACTATTTGCTATATGCGTGTGTGTTAAGTTTATATTCATCTTATAATTATAAAGTTAAGTATACCTTAGTTTAACCAGACCACTGAGCTGATTAACAGCTCTCCTAGAGAGGGCTGGCCCGAAGGATTAGATTTATTTTACGTGGCTAAGAACCAATTGGTTACCTAACAACGGGATCTACAGCTTATTGTGGAATCCGAACCACATTGTAACGAGAAATGAATTTCTATCACCAGAAATAAATTTCTCTAATTCTTCATTGGCTGGTCGTAGAATCGAACGCGAGCCCAGCAGAGTGCTAGCCGAGAACGATGCCAACCCATCCAATGAGGAACTTATATGTGCGTGAGTGTGTGTGTGTGTGTGTGTGTGACAGACAGACAGACAGACAGAAAATTCATGAAAATTAAGGAACGCATGATCCTTTTAATAAGTACCTTAGTAAAAAGGTGTTTTGGAAAGTATCATGATAAGCTGGAAGCACATACAGTGCCCAGCGCGGAAAGAGAAGGAAGGAGCGGAAAATAATTAAGTGAAAGATCGGTCATAATGATTTCGCAAACTGAAGTGCAGTCAGTTGTCAGTTCTCTCCCCTCTCTCTCTCTCTCTCTCTCTCTCTCTCTCTCTCTCTCTCTCTCTCTCTCTCTATACTGTATATATATATATATATATATATATATATATATATATATATATATATATATATATATATATATATATATATGTATATATATATACATATGTACTGTATAGATAGATAGATAGATAAGTTTATTGACCACAGCGTACAGGATACAATAATAAGATAATTAGATGATACAATACATAAAACAAATAATGTCTTAACATTATGAAAAAACAAAACAAAGGAAAAAACTGACAAAACATAAATTACTGTAGTCCAACTCCAGTACTATATTACATTTAAGCAACAACACAACAATAGTTTCAACCATATAAATTCAAGACTTCATAGATTATTCTACACATTACAGCATTATCACATCTGGAAAACAACTCATTTATAGACTGCATTCCATAAAGGTTCCTTAACTGGTGAGTTTTTTGGACATTGTTCTATGACGTGTCTCTCAGTCTGAACTAGGCCGCATTCGCACAAACGTTCTTCTACAGGGAGACGGCCACGCCCCGTCCTGTTCCAGCGACCTGTTTCAATTGCCAAGTTGTGAGCAGACAGACGGAAGCGCGTGAAAGACATCCATCCTATGCAGATCATTGATGACATGCCTCCCCCTATAGATACTGTGCACTTCAAACGTAGGGTTCAAATCTTTATATATTCTACATCTGGAGGCATCAGAATTATCAATTAATTCATGAACTTTATTAACTAACAAGGGCTCGTCTTCTACTTCAGTACGGATCATATCTTGTACCAGCTTACCAGTAGGGTTATTAAGAGCTACAACCGTTTTTACCACATGAATGAAAGGATCATCATGAAGTGTATTTCTTTCTTTCCACATTTTGTTGAAGAACTTATGTTGTCTATGTTTAACAAGATCAGGTAAAGATGGATAGCCCAATTCAGCATAACTTACTATATTGGGTGTGGTTTTTCTCACACCCAGCAATTCTTTCATTGCCCAATTATACAATTTAACCACTGGTTTAAGATCAGCTCCCAGCCATGACTCGCATCCATATAAGATCGTGGACATGAGAGCAGCATCAAATAAACGACGCTTAACAACAAAGGGCACATCATTGTGTTTCCTAACAAATGACACAAATTTCAGCACATGACATAACTTGGCCTTCGCATGCTCCTTCACAGCTGTGCTCACCGATCCATCAGATGAAAATTGTGACCCGAGATAGAGGTAATTGTTACAATGATCGATAACCATGCCTTCAATACATATTGATCGTTTATTATCAACATTACCATTTATTACAAAGAATTTCGTCTTTCCTACATTAATCTTCATACCGTATTCATCACAATATTTATGTACAATTTTCAATTTCTTAATCATAGTCTCTCTTGACGTTGCTATCAAAACAGTATCATCCATTAACATCAAAATATGTAACCATCCGAGAAATCCATCTGGGTGACACTCTTCCTTAACATTTCTTATCAGGTCATTCACATAGATAATAAAGAGAAAGCATGAAGTGGCCAGTCCTTGCCTTACACCTACGGTAGATGATATTACTGCTGAGCCAACAATACTTTCGGTAACACTGTACATTGCAATCAAAAATGCAAGGATTACTGCCCCACAACCCTACCGTTTCAAAACACAAAACAACTTATATCTAGGCACTAGGTCATATGCTTTAGAAAAATCTATGAAAGTGACGTATAATTTCACTCTCTTTCTTTTAGCTATGTCTATAATCAACCGTAGTGCAACTATATGCTCCATGCAACCACGTTTCTTCTGTGCACCTGCTTGCTCCCTATATGGCTTAAACCATTGGTATAATCTGTTATATAAAACCATATCATACAACTTGGCAATGGCGTTGGTGACACTTATGCCCCGATAATTATTAGGGTCGGCTCTATTTCCCTTCTTAAAAATCACAAACATTTTAGCTGTAACCTAGGACAGTGGGTACAGGCCAGAAACAAATACTCTATTAAAGAGGGACACTAGACATAACACCCACTCAGCTGGTAACAATGAAAGCGTACCTGGAGGTAGACCATCCGGTCCACATGCTTTATTAGGATTCAAATTCTTGATCTGAACTCCTACCTCGTGAGGAGTTATGCAACCATCTAAAACAGGTATAGTAACATCTGTGTTACCAATTTCATATAAATCAAGAACATTTAGAGGATTATAAATACTCTCCAAGTGATGCTTAAACTCCTCATCAGTCGGACGACAAACATCGTCGCAGCCATATTCAAAATTACCCTTCCAGTCAATCGCCCTCCAAACTCTCGAGTCATCCTTGTCACTCAGCAGCCGCTCCCATCGGCCCAAATCATCCAAAACGCCCCCAGCTGTTTCACGGGACAAACTCCCCCTTGCGCAATCATACAACGAAGAGGAAACACTCTCAGCAAAGATATTTATATCACTACAATCTATTATATCAGTTGGAGTAATATCACGAATAAATTTCTGCTTATCTATGTTACAAAACCTAACAGGTTTCTTGATAAACGTGCGGACGGCAGTCCCCCTCAACTCAATTGAATGGCCTCCAAGTGCGTGTGTGTTTGTGTGTGTAAATTTGTGCGTGAGATCTGCTGGTCACATAAATGATTTCTTTCGAAATACAACCGCCATGCTTTGAACACTTCTCGATTTCCAAATATTGTTTCTATGTGATTTTTACTGAAGTCCTTTGAAAATCGAAATAAGAAATGAAGTTATGGTATAGTGGTTAAAGTGCCGAACGCTTGGTGTGGAATAGGAGAACTTCTTCATTTTATTTCTTCTTCTGGTTTCCAAAGGGATTTCTGTGGAAATCATATCCCAAAATATTAGGAAATCGAGAATCTGAAAGTTCAATGCATGGTCGTTTTATTTCCTTGACGTGGGGTCCTGGCTAGGCAGAGTAACCCCTTAAAATGTTTAACTTTGCTGAGGGGAGTAAATATGTCAAATTTCAGTTAAATAAATTGTTACCTCTTTAAGATACTTTGTAGCAAACCCATCCAACTATGACAGATAAAGTTCGCATTTTGGACAATGTTCACGTTAATATCATCAATTGTCGCATCTTTTAACTAACATGATACCAAGTACCTGTATATTCCTTTCGTTCCTGAGTGCTCTTGCTATCATTGAAGTTTTAATGTTTTGGAATTGTTTGTTTCACCGAAATGTACTAACGTTATAGACAAGTACCTTGTGTACTGATGTTCGTTTCTTAATTATTTTGTTCTTTATTATGCCTGTTCATTCCTTATTTTCCCATAGCAATATTTATTAACTCTCCTTTTTTATTCCTTTTAGTAAGTTTTTTTATCAGCTTCTGATCTTGTTAACCCTTTCCCTATCTTTTTTATCTCTCTCTCTCTCTCTCTCTCTCTCGATTTGTTGTTATTTATACTTATACTTTTTTCTATCATATATGTCTGGTGCCAACCCCATGAGGCCGTTGTTTACGTCGTCCTTAATGGCACGTTTAAAAAGAAATGTTTATTTACGAGGTACTCTGGGCGAACGGCTGTAGAAATGCCCCGTGAAAAACACTTGCTTATTCATTGCATAGCAGCTGACTCTCAGAGAAATCTTGTTCGTTTATGTAATGTTAAGTGGCGATGATTTACTCAGTAGCAGGTCTTACGAAGTAGATGGTAAATTTGCTTTTTACTTCCTTTTTTTTATGAAATGCTTCTACGATTCTGAGTGGCAACATGATACGTGTGTGTGTGTGTGTGTGTGTGTGTGTGTGTGTAGATTGTATGAACATACAGTTGCGAAGAATTAATATTTTTTTATCAAAAGGTTTACTTGGTATAAATATAATTTTAAGAGTGCTTGTGTATTTACGTCATTGATAACCATTATTTTTGGGACACTAAATGGTTATGATTAAGGAGTGTATTAATCAACCATTTTCTGATATAGAAATAAATTTAATAATAATATATTGTAAGATTTGTAAGAAATAAAGTACAAATGTATTGCTGCCGCAAGACTATATAAACATGCTTTTAAGACTAGAATGGGGTAAATTTGTTGCTCAAATGAACGAAATTATTTTACTTTACTGTAAGAGAACTCTTGAAAGTTTCATGGTCCTGTAAATTATATATTCTTGGTTCAAGAGAAAAACGTTCCCTTGTTACCACCTCTTGACATCAGAGAGAGAGAATGTATTCTCTGGGGTACTGAAAGATGTTGGTCTCTCTCTCTCTCTCTCTCTCTCTCTCTCTCTCTCTCTCTCTCTCTCTTGCAGTGATAGAAGGGTAAAGCGAACAAGTTCCTGCTTGGTGTTTATTTGTTGTCATCCACCGCTTACTGACTATAATCAACCTTTTGTAACTTCACTAATTAAAAGGAGACCTGCAATGTCACAAAAACGAAAACTGAAAAACGAAACTAAACAAAAATAAACTCGTGCTCACTAGTAGTAAAACATATCTAAACGTCTGCTGCGTTCATACAGAAAAATGTTTCAGAGAAAAGGAAACGTTTTGTGCGTCATCCTCCTCTGCAACGTTGCAGTGACTCGGGTAAAAGCATCGACCGAAACAACTGTAACTATTTACGATAATCCACTGGCGAGGATATCATAGACTATGCATGAGATCCTCCTCCTCCTCCTCCTCCTCCTCCTCCTCTTCCCCTCCTCCTCCTCCTCCCTAACACCTCCATCCCCCCCTTTTATTCGTGTTGTTTTAATCCTTTAGAGGACACAACTTTTCCGTTGTTTATAAAATCGTTATTTATTGCATGGGAAGCAAGCCAGCCGCCTATCAGCCTCATGGGCCCGTGAATTTGTATACGGGATTTTATGATGTCGATTGTTTTTAGAACTTTGTTTTTCCCGCTTTCCGCTTTATTTCTAATCCATGTTTATTTTTCCGTAGGTCCAGCTGTATTCCTTTTTTATTTTGAGAATACGTGACAAGTTGTGAAGGCTGTTTTAATCGGAATGATATTTACAACACCTAACAACTGCTGGGGAGCTGACACGAAGAACGGCATTTTATCCAAGTTATTTTTTTTCGAAAGCAATAAATCTAGTATTTTTTTTTTTTTTTTTTTTTTTGTACATAGGCCAATGAGATGGGTAACCAAATGTTCTTATTTGTTCAGGCCCGAAACAAGTAAGAAAACAATAAGGAAGGACAAAGATTTAGATAGAGTAGCCTCTTAAAAGGATGGATCATTATGTCATGGAAATCATGGCAGCACGAAAAGAAATACTGATGTCAGCATTAACCATTCATAAACTTCTTATTTTATCCCAAGGTCTTATTCCCGTTTTTTAGTTTTCTGTAAAAGAAAACTGTTGAGATGGCTTTGTCTGTCCGTCCGCACGTTTTCTGTCCGCCCTCAGATCTTAAAGACTACTGAGGCTAGAGGACTGCAAATTGGTATGTTGATCATCCACCAATCATCAAACATACCAGATTGCAGCCCTCTAGCCTCAGTAGCTTTTATATTATTTACCGTGAAAGTTAGCCATGATCGTACGTCTGGCACCGTTATAGGTAGCAACAACACAGGCCACCACCGGGCCGTGGTGGAAAGTTTCATGAGCTGCGAGGTCATGGGCCGTGGCTGAAAGTTTCATACAGTATTATACGCTTTTCAGAAAACTCGATTGCGCCGAAGTTTCTTCGGCGCTTTCTTTGCTTGTAATTCCTGCGTGTCCTGTTGTCGTGTCTGAGAAATCGAAGAGTTTCATAGAAATGAAAATTTATTCCATTTAATAATTATATCGCGGGGAATGATTCTTGTTGGAGGGCCAGCCTGCAATCTCTCACTCTTGCTCCTCATAGTGTTGTAACCTTCTCTTCAGACCCCCAAACCCTACACTCCCTATGTTATCCGAGTACAGTCATTATACTTGTCCACAGACCATTGTTGTTAATCTTGTTTGTGTGACAATACAATCCTCATATGTCGTAGGAAATTTACGTTCCTGTTGCAGTATGGGTATAAATGTATTTGATTCTCTCTCTCTCTCTCTCTCTCTCTCTCTCTCTCTCTCTCTCTCTCTCTGTCACATTCATTTAATAACTTATTCATGTTCTCTCTCTCAGTCATTTACCAACTTACTTGTGTCCTCTCTCTCTCTCTCTCTCTCTCTCTCTCTCTCTCTATACACGAGTAAATGATTTACCACTAATTAGTGATTTTTCTCTCTTACAGTGATTTGCCAACTTATTTGCGTCCTCCTCTCTCTCTCTCTCTCTCTCTCTCTCTCTCTCTCTCTCACACACACACACACACACACACACACACACAGATAGTCATTTACCAGCTCATTTGTGTCATCTCTCTCTTTCATTCTCGCTCTCTCTCTCTCTTCTTTATTCGAAACCCCACCCCGGATACGAGCTCCTTTAAAGACCTTCGATAGATATAGTCAACTCGATCCTTATCTCCCCCCACCCACATTCAACCCACGCCCCCCCTTTCCCCCCATAACATTGAATTCGAGGGAATGGGCTTGTTGGAAATCCAGCGGCTCTATCAATGATTGACAGCAACATGTTGGTTCGGAAAAGGAACATCCACAGATACACATCGGATCTTTAATAATGGCGATCCGTGTCGACAAAAGGGCACAGATAGCATGCCACGGATGCCAGCCGCGGAGATGATTCTCTCCCCCATATAACCATACCCCCCGTGAGGCACGACGTGGGTCTTCCCTCCCTCCCTCCGCTCTTCATCGCTACCGGCAGGCATCATCGCCCCCCCGCCCCCCGGCCACCCCACCGTTTCTATATAAACATAATCACCTTCCCTCTGGCAGGATACCTTCGGTATGATTGAAATGGCTTTGGCCTTTCACCAATGATCGGGTAAATAAGTTGCTGTTATGAGACTTCACTATTAATTCACGCGCACACACACGCACGTGCACAGATAAAACAAAAAACATACATAATAATTATATATATATATATATATATATATATATATATATATATATATATATATATATATATATATATATATATATATATATATACAGTATATATATATATTTATGTGTGTGTGTGCATTTGTCTTTAAACCCTCTGCGAGATATAGTAATTGTGGTCAGTGGCAGACATGAAACGTAGCCAGATAATGGGAAATGTTTAGTCATTAATTATTTTCATAAAACAGTTGAACGTACATCGACATTAATTATAGTCGGTTTCAGCTCATTTATCCATCCACATTTGAAGATGTGACACACACGCATGGGTAGCACCCGATTGGCTTAACGGTCAATTTTTCGGGTATCGTTGGTTTATTGTGATAAATATTAAACTATTTCCTTAGTAGCATATTTGAATGCTGATATATACAAAGAACCCTCACCACTAATCATAAGTACTTATATATATGTACACACATACACGCACACACGCATGTCTGTATATAAAAAAGTGAATGTTTGTATATTATTTTGGCTTTTATAGAAATTCTAACCGCTTGACAGACCGAAGCAAAATTTTGCACACGGCCGCTGTGTCACCCCAGAAAGGTTTTTAACTCAAAACCCCTACCCCGTGACAGACATGCAAACACGGACAAAACAAATGAAGTTGTCGTTTTTACATCACCTTTTCCTTCAGTTTTCTGGGTTTATTCACATTTTTCACCTGGCGCTTCACCTTTTCTTCTGGCACTGCCAGAAGCATGAATAACCTACAACAATAAATCCCCTGTAAAATCAATTTTTTATCAGGATTTACGTGAATTTTGATCATAATCTATGCTAATTATTAATATAAGTGTTAAACATATACCTCACTGCTTGGTTGCATTGCTAAATTAAATATTTTTGGCTTCGTTACAAAACATATTTCATAGCTATAAAGCAATGAACCCAAACCAACAGGTCCAAAGATGATATATTTTATTTGTTTTCCTCATTCGCGTATGCGTAGTAGCTGCTAGCTCAACACGACGTGCAAGATGTATGATGACAGTATATCCTTTTTTTTTATTAGTTCAAATGCGAATTTTCTCATTAATTCAATCGTCTTCTTCGTTTTTACCTTAGGAATTCGTTATATCATTATAAATTTAGTTTGAATGAGGTTTATGGGGTGTTTTGACAACAACACTTCACTACATACCTAATGCCGGTAGGTACAGTCAGCCACACCAAGTGTGGAAATAATTTCCACACTCTTTTTAGCGGTTTATTGTGGTCAGATATATTATTTTCTTATGTTATATAATTCATTGACCCATATTCTCAGTCATTTGCTTATTTATAAATATGTTTATTTAATAATGACTGATTAAGAGCCGTTAAAGAATGGTTGTTTATGCCGAATCATGAAGCAGCAGAAGTCAGTCGAACGATGTCTTGACTGACACGTCGAATGCAGATGAGAACAGAGTAAAGCTGTAGGTTTCCATCTAATTAAGGTAACTTAAATCTATTTAAAATTGTTGAAATAAATGTAAAATGTGATTGTGATTGACTTGATAAGGATATTTATGTGAAATGATCTTTAGACTGTGAAGGAAAGCTTATATCATTTTATATACATTAGATTTTACCAATGGTTGAATGAATTTAAAATTTAGGGGAGCATGGAAGTCGGTGATATAGAAATGTGGCAACACTGGGTCCATCTGTTGTTGCACGAGAGACAGACCTTCTCCCCTCCCACACACACACACGAACACACAGACACACCTAAGTGCGAATTGTAGAAATGCAGTATTTTTTACTTATTGTCTTTGTTCAGCGGAGATGCTTTTTATTCTGTTCTGATAGAGGAATGTAACTTCCCCTCCCCCTTCCCTCCCCGTCCATCTTCCCCTCACCCTCCCCTCCCCCCCTTCCCCTTCCCCTTCCCGCTTCCATTCTTTATCCCTCCCCTCCCCTCCCCCCCTAGCCCTTTCCTTCCTCCTCCCCTCCCTTTCACCCTTCCCATCTCCCTTCTCTCTCCCTTCCCCTTCCCTCTTCCCTCCCCCAACCCATATACTGTTATTCAAATTTTCTTCCTTTTCTTTTCACCCATAAATATTTCATAAATAAATCTGTGGGCTTCCCTGTTACCAGTGCCACTCCCTGAATACATGGCTTTGTCAGCATCATCAACCTGTTCTTTCCAGATATTCTCTCATCACTCTTCTTCCTTTAAACTTCTCTATCTGGGCTTGTGTTTTTCAGCTGATCCATGAGTATTTTCTCCAGTTACCTTTTGCTATTATGTATTTGTTATTGTATTCAAGACCTCAGAAAGCATTCAATTTTTCTTTCATTCAGTTTACCTTATGTCCCATTACTTGTTTAGTAGCAGATGATATCCTCTTTTATGGTCTGTCATCCTCAGATATGGTTTCAAGAATTGCAAAATCCGGTTGATGTTCATCCTCAAGGAATTTTATTGTAATAAACCCAGATACGTCATCAACATTTAATTGCGTGCTTTTAATTTGTGATCATTACCAATAGTTACTCCTAACATTCTTGAGAGTTCATGTTCTCTCTGTTGACTGGATGCTATTGATTCCATTTGGTTTCTGTGACAGCCCCTTTGGAGGGGTAGGTTCCAAACGGATGCAGGCTTCCTTGAGTGTAGGTGTGTGATATAAATAAACGCCAGTATAAGCGACAACCACGCCACTAACTTAATGGCGCAGGACGCTTGTAAATAATGGATATCTTTGTACTACAAGGTAGTACCTCCAATCATAAGGTTATCTGCAATGCAAAAAAATAAATTGCTGCACATTTGTGTTTTCAGTCTCTCCCTAGCCTTCCATGTGCATACATTAAAACCTCCATAACTTCATTGTTCCTACAGACTTTTGCATTCATATCCCCCAAAACAATTTTCCTACCTCTTTCTGATATTTCATCAATAACATTCTGAATTTCTAAACAAGATTCGTCTTATATTGCTTCTGGGATTTCATTTGTTGGTGAAGAGCATACTAAATACTCATATTCCGCTGTTTTGATTTAAATCTTGCAAGTAGTAACCTACTGCTCACTGTTTGCTATGCTGTCAGTTCCCGCTCTTTCTCTATCCACTCTGTCTTTTGCCATTCCTTTGCACCAATGATGCACAAAGAGCTAAGATATCCCATCCACATTTATTGAATTGATTTACCATCTTCCCTATTTGATTGAGGGTTCTTGCAGTTCAGTTTCCTATTTGCAGTGTATATTTAGTAGCTAAATATCGGGAGATCTCTAGCATCCCCGTATGACCCGGACTGCCAGTCATTTCTAAATTTTGTCTACCCTTGGTGTGGCAGAAACCATTGAAGATTCAGTGGCCAAAGGATAGCCAGTTCCTTGTGGCGTGCAGTTCTAGCTAAGGCTAACGCCTTCCATCTATATTGAAGGTGAAGAAACAAACCACTTACAATATGTATACACATACATGCATACATCTATATATATATATATATCATATATATATATATATATATATATATATATATATATATATATATATATATATATATATATATATATATATATATATATATATATATATATATATATATATATATATATATATATATATATATATATGTATATACCTTTATCCTGGGTAGGTTCCAAACAGGTGCAGGGTTCCTTGAGTGTAGGTGTGTGATATAAATAAACGCCAGTATAAGCGACAACCACGCCACTAACTTAATAGCGCAGGACGCTTGTAAATAATGGTATAATAATGAAGATCATTAACATTTTTTTTTTACCGCTTGTCTGATGTCATCCATGAATTATTTGAGATTCTATAGCTATTATTTTAGTTGTCTGACTCTCATTGCTAGACTTTGCCTTATATTCAGAATATGTTGTTAAACCTTTTAAATAGATAACATTTAGGTGTACTTTTTATATTATCATATTCCTCGTAGAAATTTGTTTATTACTTCCTTTGCTTTGCTTATATATAGCTTGTTGATTTCACTATTCCTTAAAGAAATTTCAGTGAGATTTATCTTCTAAAAAAATGTCCCGAATTCAGAACGGATGCACTCAAACATAATAACGTCCAAGAACGTAATATGGAAATAAACAAGGAATAAAGAATATTCAGGAGTGATTGAATCAGGTTGAGACG
Organism: Macrobrachium rosenbergii; assembly: GCF_040412425.1. Lineage (NCBI taxonomy): Eukaryota > Metazoa > Arthropoda > Malacostraca > Decapoda > Palaemonidae > Macrobrachium > Macrobrachium rosenbergii. The sequence continues at coordinate 56,560,102 of NC_089788.1, forward strand.
GCGTTATTAACTGCTCAGAAGAGAGAAGAAAAGCAATGGAAAGGGTGGAAGTGTCTGATATTACAGGAAATTATCTGTCATTTAAAGATCACGCTCGGTATGTACTATATCTACCGCAACTAGTTTGCCAACGAACGTAAATTCTACTTTAGAAAATGCAAATGCAGCTGGAAATCGGACGAGTTTTACCTTAAACAACCGTCTTGTGCACTCTCTTCCTGACAGTGCTTTGCTGAAGGGCTTTGAATGAAACGAAACGCTACTACGCAAGGCGCTAACTTTACTAAGTTTCTTCAGCAAGTGGGCCTGTCCTAATCCCGCTCAGTACATCGTTCATACTCGTGGTATAGGGCTACCAAGCCGTAGGTATCTTTGGTTCGTATGAATGTCTTTAATGTGGAAATAAGACTAGGTAGTGGTTATCGTGACGTTAGTCTGTAGTTATAAATTAATCAGTAAGTTAGCTTCTGCTGTAATCATTTATATTGGTGTCCAATTACCAGTCGTGTAATTACAGGTAGTGAATGTGGGGTTTAAGTTATATCAGAGTTAAATAAAAAAAAATTCTCCCGGACTTCAGGAATCATCTAGAAGCCATATTTTAAATTCGGAGGCCAACACCCCCCCACCCTCCCCCATGAAGTTGACGAAAATCTCAGATTCAACGAAGAAAAGTCGTGTCATCATCTGGGAAAGTCTTTGAAGCAATACTTTTATTATTCATTAAAGTGATGTGAGGTAAAATTTTCAGTCGTCGCGATGCATCTTTTCAGTTGCAGCAAATGAAATAAAACCAGTTTTCGAAATCATTAAAGGTAAGAATTAATTTAATGTCTACGTTTCATCATAATTTACAGTGAAGAAAATCGCAGTTTTTCGGTATTGTTGGAGATGTGACGTTTTATGCGTTGTAACACAAAAATGAAAAAATTCTAAACTGTCAGTGATATGGCAAAATCTAGCATTTATATTAGTATTAACAAAGCAGATAAAAATGAAGATAATTGGAGTTGTGACATCGTGTAAACATTTTCTCAGTACCAATGACAAATATAAAAGAACTGAAATCTTTATTAATAGCAAATATGAAATGATAACTGAAACCTTTGGTGACGGTATCATGTGAACTTTTCAATAGTTAAAACGTAGAAACAATAAAAAAAAACAAATCCGTTAGATTTGTGACATTATACAGAGCGGGCCATGAACTTTAAACACAATCGGTGATAGATTGTGCATCCGTGAACATGCATGGTCGTGGTAGCTTGTAATACAGCAATAGCAATGAGAGATATCAAATTTCTATAATCTAACACTGAGCAGACGAGAACAGAACCATTCGGCTGAACTTTAAAAAGGGGTCACGAGATTTATGAGAAAGCATCCTTTCTGTGGATGCTTGCTAGAGATGTCCTTGGACTGTTGCCTTGTATAATTTGAGTATGAGTACATTATGAGTAATAATATTGCTATCTTCCGTCTTTCTGTGCCCAGATCATTTGAATAGATCATATTGTAATTCATTTGAAGCTCCATTAAAATTTATATTTCTTTTAAAGAAAGGTACTCAGAAACGTGCCTTTTATCAAAAAAATTCAGACTGATATGAACTTAAACTACTGTAAAACTTTCCTTGTTTTCATGGAAAATGAACTTGAATCCATTTGGAAGACTCCAACTTAATAAGGTTGGAAATCATTTGCAGCAATGTATTCTGGAACACATTTTTCTATAAAGTAGTTTCCAAATTCCTGTTTTCCCTGTTAAATATCTTTCATATTCATGACTGAACGATTGCCAAATGATTTGGTTCTGGGTCTTACTTTCTTTAGTAGAATCAATCCGTGGCTCTTCACACGACACTTGCTGTTGAGCCTCGGTATCAAGAGAAGCAGCCAATAAAATCACGTCGGCACTATAGAAGACAATCATGCTCTATAATCACT
>NC_089788.1:56567047-56569547 GCF_040412425.1 Macrobrachium rosenbergii
AAAATGATTTTCCAAGTAATAATTTTTTGTTAGTCTAGTATGCATAATAAAGTGAGGAAAATACTCCCTCGTCCCTCATTTCATAGGGGAGCGTAACTTCCTCTCCCCCTTTATCTTCCCCTCACCCTTCCCTCCCCAACCCCTCTTCCCTTCATTTTCCTTCCCCCTAACCCTATGCCTTTCTTCTCCCTTGCCCCTCCCCCTTCTCTCCCCTCCCCTCCACCTTCCCCTTCCGTTTCCCCAACCTTTCCCCTCCCTGCCACCACTCTCCCACCTCCTATATCTTCTCACTTCTTTCCCCTTTCCCCCTCCTTCTTCCCTCTTTCCTCCCCCTCCCTCTTCCCTCCTACTACCCGTAGACTGTTATTCAGAGTTTTAACTGGGCTACCTGTAGGGTATGATTCAGAGTTTTTCCAGGCAGTACCGGGTTGGTCAGCTAGTGTATGTGTATATATGTGTCCTTGTCCGTGTGTATGCAAGCACACACACATACTGTGTATATATATATATATATTATATATATATATATATATATATATATATATTTATGTATATATATATATATATATATATATATATATATATATATATATATATATATATATAGGCTATGGGTGCGTATGTTTTATTCTGATATTCAACTTCACCTGATTTAAATATTTACCAATTTCAAGTTGTACACTTTTGGATATTGCATTAGTATCACATTTGAATTTTGTACGGTTCTAGATAGACGGATTTAGCTTTCATTAGAGGCCTCAGATTTGCTGTCCGTTCTAAAAATCATCAGCGACAACAGGTTTTTTTATTGGTTTATTGTCACTAGCGTTCTCTCCTTTCATTTCTATCATTGTAATGATTCAAACGCCATACGGATTTCTTTGATGAGTTGTGAAAAGCTTAACGTATCAAGGAAATCAATAAGGATAAAGATGAAATGAATTTCAAGAAATCTAAAAAAGTGAAATGTACATTCTTTTCTACATTCACAACGAGCAAAAAAGTCTTTATTGCGATTTTCCATCAATGCATTGAACAAAAAGAGATATTTTGAGAGTCCTTTCAGTTATTTACAGTGACAAAAAAAAATGGTGTTCTTTTCCATGATTTACAGTGATACTTAAATGTCTTTTATCCTTTTTCCTAATTTTATTAAGCAAAATAATAAATCTTTATCGTCGTTTTCCATCAGAGAGAGTGAGTACTTAGTGCCATTTCGGTCTGACGTGTTAAGCAAATAAATCTTAATTTCCTTTTCCATAATACAAGTCAGACTGATAAATCATTAGTGTCCTTTCTGTTACGTATATTTATCATAAAAAAACTCTCTGTCCTTTCCTTTTATTTGCGTAATACAAATAAATCTTCAGGGCCTTTGTCCATCACAGGCGGGGTAGTGCTGCCAGTGCACCTCGCGCGCTGCACTACAGGCATTACTTAAGGTCCTTTGCAGCGGCCCTTCGGCCCCTACCTGCGACCCCTTTCATTCCTTTTGCTGTACCTCCGTTCATATTCTCTTTCTTCCATCTTACTTTCAACCCGCTCCTAACATTTGTTTCATAACGCAACTGCAAGGTTTTCTTCCAGTTGCACCTTTAAAATCTTTTTACTCTTAGTTACCTTCAGCGCTGAATGACCTAATAGTTCCCGTGCTTGGCCTTTGGCCTAAATTTTATATTCCATTCCATTCTTTTGTCCTTCACTTAAGCAGAACAAATAAATCGGTAATGTTCTTTCCCATGATTGACATTAATCAAATGTCGCAAAAATAAATGTGTAGGTTCCTATTTTGTCACTGACATTTAACAAATCAACTATTATTGTCCTTTGCCTTCATTTGTGTGAAGCAAATCATCAGTGCCTTGTCTGTCGTTTCTTGAAGTAATTAAATCTACTCTCCTTTTCATATGATGAAGCACATAAAATTTTAGGACTCGTATTTTTTTGTCATTTACATTAAGTATATAACTCCTTAGAATCTTTTCCCATTATTTAAATTGAGCAAACGCATCTTCAGTTACCTAATCCATCATTACATTAAGTTAATAAATTTTACTACTTTTCTTTCTTTTGTGAAATTTCCATTTATTTATTTTAAGCAAATATAGCTTCAGCGTCCTTTTCCCAAGTGTAAATGAAAAAATAAATTTCTGGTGTCCTTTTGCGTCACTTACACTAAGCAAATAAATCCTTTGTAACCTTTCCCCTCATTTACATTAAGCAACTAAGTCTATAGTGTCCCATTATTTACGTCGGTTGATGAGATTAACGCTGGGGACTCCGTAAGGGGTTAGTGCCATCAGTGCACCTCATATAATGCACTGTAGGCATTGCTAAAGAGTGTTTGCAGTGTCCCTGCGGCCCCTAGCTGCACACAACTTTTAGCTTTTTACTCTACCTTCATTCCCGCCTCCTTTCTTCAATCTTGCTGTCCAAACTCGCTAACTGTTATTTCTTAGTTAAACTGTACGGTTTTTCCCATTTCCACCTTTAGATCCTT
>NC_089788.1:56574547-56592047 GCF_040412425.1 Macrobrachium rosenbergii
AGGATCACGGAGTCACAAGCTTACTTACACACACACACACATATACAGTATATATATATATATATATATATATATATATATATATATATATATATATATATATATATATAAACAGATAGATAGATAGATACAGACATAATATATAGATATATATATATATATATATATATATATATATATATATATATATATATATATATATATATATGCACTTATTAACACTAACCTTCTCCTTCGAGGATTTGAACAGTTGAGCATTGAACGCTAGATCAACGTTGGATTTATCCACATATTCGGAGAATCGATGAACACTTCGGTTGAGTGAATAAAGCGTTGTCCTGGTGTTTCAGGCGATATGAATATGCAAATATATTTAGACACATTTTTCCACCTTGCGCCGCTGTCCCTTTTGGAAGGTTGGCGTCATAAGAATGCAGTCTTCCAGTTTCTCAGCGAGTCCCTTGTGATTGGTTTGTTATCCTGACGCCATTTCTCTTGACCCAGCAGACACTGTCATCCATTTCATGTGGATGATTTGATGAGGCGTTCTTGGTTTCCGTCATCCACTATGGCAGCTCGCGTCTTCCAGAGGTGGGCCGTGGCCGTGGCTAAGTTCCTGCGACAAATTTATATATGTGTGTGAGTGTGGGTGTGTGTAATCATTGGAGAAATACGACAGAAACTGAGGCATCAAAAATCGTCATGGGGTGTAAGGTTAAGCACTCACATTAGATATAAAGTAGACGGTTTACTTACTCTCTTAGATAATGTTGGTCATACGCAAGTTTCCTCAGTCCAAACCAGTAATTAATTTTAAATAGAATTATAGTTCACGGGCTGCATAATTAACATTAATTATTTATTTCGATTATTTATGTGATTCAGCCTGGTATTTTTCTTTTGTTATCATTTTCATGCATTTAGGACTGAATACGTGCAAGTACTTTTATCCCTTCTATCAAATATCAAACTCAGTAAATTAAATAACACTGGGGTGCCTTTTTTGACAATTTTTTTTTCCAAGGTTTTGCTAGATAAACCCATAAGGTTTCCCTATCGGAAGACCATATGAAAAAAATTAAAGAAAACTATTATTATTGTTATTATTATTTCCCTTACCAAATAGTTACGAGAGGGTGAAAACCAGACATTTTCTGCGCAGTGTGATTTACCCGAAAATAAAACTCGCTGTGGGTCAGCGGAGTAAATCATGACGGATGATGATGTGGCAGTAAAGTCGCCGTCCATCACTTCAAAAGTGGATTTATGAAGGGTTAAAACGTGGAGACAGGGAAATGTCGTGATAAATTGACCTCTTAAATGATAACAACCGCGCCGTGGTCGGGACTCGCGGAAAATTGCCACCTCAAGAATCTGGATTCCCCCACCCCATGACATTTCTTTGTTAGGACAAAAATAGTCTGCCTAAAGTTTCTTCAGTTTTGTATGTTTGATGTTTTTTCTTTTGTCCATATGATAATTGTCCTCATTCACTTTTTGCTTGATAATTATCTAAGTGTTCAGGTTTTCGCTAATCACGAACGTCGCTATTAATACAGTAATTATTAGCATTCGTGTAATTAGTATTATTCTCATTATGTGAAGCTGTACAGTAAATTGAAAATTAACAAAGCGTTTTACTGACTGGTACAAGAAGTCAGCAAAATGCATACCTCGTACCCATCTTTCCCATCCCATCTCTCTCTCTCTCTCTCTCTCTCTCTCTCTCTCTCTCTCACACACACACACACACACACACACACACACAATTTAGTTTATATCAGGATATTTAAAATGTCCCACTATGAAAGGGCAGAAATAAAGCATAGACATGCACATACAGGGCCACCATTAGGTGGTTTTGCAATTCAGAATTTTTATGACTTGTACCAAATAACATATAAATATAAGGAAAAGAATATCTAGGCTCCCGGTGTATTTATTACGTTGTTGTTAAAAAAATTGCTTTGTTATATATTCATTGGCCCTTGAATAAAGCATCATTAATAAGTTTTTCACCGAATTACTAGTAGAAGTCAACCTTGCATGATAATCCTTTTGCAACATTTGATGCACCGAATTTTATAGGCTTGTCTACAGTTTTGTTAAGAGAATTTTACTCCCAGTTGATTCTGGAAGACTCGGCTGTATATATGACAGTTTTATTTATTTCGTCGGTCTCCCCAAGCAGATTGTTTTACAGACGCTCGACTTTTATCACTTACACTTTGTCTGCCAAACCGTATTGCATATAATTGACAGGGCCTGTTTCTTGAACATTTTTCGTCCAGTCAGTTAGGAATCATGAGATTTGCATCTTGAATGTCATTGGTCGTACACCATTCTTAAAGAGCGGTGAAGGAGTTTAGTTAGTTTAGCCAACCAAAGAACAGATTACTTCCTCCTCCAATGAAACCATTGGACAATAAAACTCTGAAATTCGTAGAGGATTCTTTTTTTCATTTTAATGGAATAATATGCAGTTATAATAAATTTTTCAAAGATAATATTGAAATGATATATTAAACATCTAAATATTCGTTATTCCTTATTTCTGTCGTATAACATAAAGATATAAAACTCTGAGATGGATTAGGATAGATGTACTTCTTTCCAGATCTTCATCAGGTCAACAGAGCATAATGTATAGTTCAGGAAATGCATCTGAGTGGGTTGCCTCACCGACTTGGGTCGATGTCGGGTTTGTCTGGGGCAGCACGGAGAGAACCACCATATATATATATATATATATATATATATATATATATATATATATATATTTGCGTGTGTGTGTCCGCATTTCGTAAACCATTGCACTTTGTGCTCAACTAATATTATATACGTAATGTTACTTCGATGAACTACGCCGTTCTCTTTGCCTAAAAATTATAGCTATAAATAAAGCAACAACTGAACTTCCATCATACTGAATAAAAATGAATTAGAGCAATAACGACCAGAAATGCATCTCTTACTGAGTATTATATATGACGTCACACTAACTCTTTTTAAATAGTACGACGACATTTCTTATTTTTTTCAATTAAAAATAAATTAAATGATAAGCAAGGAGATAGGTTTCCACTTGACATGAACCTTAGTATTTTTTTCTTTCATTAACATTTTCTATTTTGTAATTTATATTATTTTTGCTGTTATAATACTGTAATTGTTTTTTTTTTTTTTTTTGTTACCTTCCGCCAAGATGGTAAGTTTTGTAGTTGGGGTGGTTTCAATTCTTAGGTATGATCAGAATTGGGTGAATAGTAAAGACCTCCATATCTCCACAGACTCATTATGCAATAGGTAAAATTTCTGAGAATTTTTCATCCGATCCAAGTCTCGATCTAAAACCAGAGTTTTCTGCGTAGTTTATTTTTACTGTCACTGATGCGGTTTCACGATGTTTGTAGAGGATGTACCGTTGAAGAAAAAAGAATAATAGATAAGTACTTCATTATGTAATTGTTTTAGCAATCAGGCGAAATGACACTAATCTATTAGTATGACTGCCATTAGTGGGAATGTTCAAAAGCCTTTCATTCCATTTGTATCTTGTTTAATGACGATATTTACAGCATCAGAGTTGCATCAAGTGCTACATCTTGGGTACGTTTTAAATATGTAATGTGTTTTCAAATCTTTGCTTGCATCAAAGCCTCTGTACCAAGGCCTTACACGGTCGGTGGTTTCAGTTGGGTTCTTTTTGTATGGCTTCGGGAATGGTGTTTGCAACCCTTATGCCTTAGGTCATCTGATGACTCTACACAGAGTAGTGGCGAAACTACGAATTTTTCCTAGATAGTGACCCCCAAAGGTTTTAACCCGTTATGTATAGACCTTTGCGGCGTGTTTAGTACAAACCGTTGGCGATTGCCGTAAAAACATAAACAAAAGACTGCAAATATCATAGAGACAATGACCCCCAAGAAATATTAGTCCTAGATAACGACCCCCGAACTTTGTTGTGGGTCACTATCTAGGAAAGATCCGACGCTGCTGTTGGCTTTTATCATCATCCAACACGAGTGAAAGTCGTGCATGTCACTGGTCTCAGGAGAGGAGGAGGCTAATTTACCTGACACCAAGAGGTTCAAAAGCCTTTATTAGCATTCTTCTGCCTTAAGGCAGTTGCAATGAAATTTTGCGGGTCAGGCGACAATGTCCAGATCGTACCGCTTACTACCATTGTGGTAGCAGCTCTCACTCAGAAAACAGACTGCCATGACTATGTGGTTGCTATTACCGTCAGGAGGTAGTCTCATCCGCCATACAGGATATCTTCTTACCCAAGGGGTCCACAGCCTTCGACTAGGCTCTCCTCGGCCAAGTGATAGTAAATGAAGCAGCTGATTTTGGGGAAGCTTTCCTGCACAAGGATTCATCCACAATTTTGTCAGTTTACGTATGAAAATGGCAATGGCTGTTGTGTAGTTTTTTCTCCGTAGGAAACCATATTAAAGATAATGATTTGATAAAAAAAAAAAAAGTGTGCTATTTAAATACATAAATACTCACAAATGAATGTGCACGCATATATATATATATATATATATATATATATATATATATATATATATATATATATATATATATATATATATTTTTTTTTTTTTTTTTTTTTTTTTTTTTGCCTTTGCGTTTGTGGATGAGCGTGGGCACAAGTGTGTGCTCACGTATCGCATTTCAAGTTTAACTCTTTCCTTGACTCAACCCTTGCCTGGTTCTTGGTAGGTGCAATATTTATATAATTTTTAAATGTTGCTGTCAGGGTGAACCAAAGAGATCTCTGTCAGATTAATTTCTACCTCAAGCAACTAAGATGGACCGAGTTTATGTATTCACCCTCGTCTGTCTGCACACTTTGTTAATCGATTGCAATGAAATTTTGCGGAGCAGTGCTCAGTGGGTCAGGAGATGATGAAATTTTGAGAAGAATCTGAATTCTGATCCAGCATTTTTATCCTTACATGTCAAGATGCTAACGGCGGAATTCCATAAATTTTGTAGATGGGATGAACTCCAATAAAATTGTGCAGACATGGTGGATTTCTATTTTGTGGGAGGCTGAGCGATAGACCAAGGAAATTACAATAATTTTTTGCGATTCTGATTTATGATTAGTCTTCTCCTTCTGTAATGTCAAAGTTTGTTGCTCTCTTGGGGCTTTCTAATTATTTTTGTAATATTCGTACATAGTTGTAAGAGAAAAATCTTGTTTTGTTCCCTTTTGAAAATAAGATGGTTTAGAGAAATAGACTTACTATCATGCGTATCTGTAAAGGACAATGGAAATAATATTGCATGGAAAACTGCCGTTCCGTCGACATCATCAAATTTAGCAGAAAGAATAGATATGGAGATATATCCATTAATTTTTTGCCCTTTCCTCATGATAAGAATGATCGAATGTAAAACCCTGAGGTACATTTGTTTTATCCACGTAACCTTTGAAATCGTGCTATATGAATGTAAAATTCATTATCTTCTCAAATTATAACATTACACAAATGTGCCCAAGCTTAGTAAATAATAACTGAATATCAATATTGACTTTATAATAATTGTTGAAAAGCCATTTCGTACTAGTAACAAAATTTGGGGTTTGTTCGATTAAACTCGAGTTGATGCTAGGAAATGTGAACAAAGACAAAATTCAATTTTTAGTTGTCGGAAACGAAGTTTTCTCCAGAAATTTATAAAGGAAAACTTTCAATATACGTAATTTCTTTTGTGTTATATATATATATATATATATATATATATATATATATATATATATATATATATATATATATATATATAATATATATACATGTTGTAAGGTAAGCAAGTGAAATACACACACACATATACATATACATATATATATATATATATATATATATATATATATATATATATATATATATATATATATATATATAAATACCCAGACCTCCTCCACTCAGCTCTACCTGAGTTAACTTTCTATTTATGCATTCTGTCTTCTGCCTTCTTGGTATAAGGTTGGTTAGCGGTCTTTGATTTTGCTTTTATGTCGTTTATGTTTTTTTTCGTTTTTTTATCTTGTATTCTAACTGTGCTGTTTTTTTTTATGAATTTTAGTGATTTTTTGAGCAATTTTTAAAGTAATTTTATTCATTATTTAACAGATTCCCTGATGATGTGATAAAGTTATTTATTACGAAACGTTGAAAATAAATAATTATGCTAAGATTAGTACGTTTCCATGGTCCACCTTCGCGCTGATGTGTGTGTGTATATGTATATATATATATATATATATATATATATATATATATATATATATATATATATATATATATATATATATATATATATATATATATTTATTTATTTATTTATATATATGTGTGTGTGTGTTGGAGCTGAGTATGGATGTTGAATAAGAGTGAAAGGAGGAGGCTAAATCTTTTTTGTGTAGTATATGTGGGGTAAGCATTTATAGGGTAAGAAATGTGGAGACCCGTAGAAGTGGGAAGAAAGGTTCGCGTATGGGAAAGAATGGATCAGATAGTTTTTTAATGATTTGGCCATGTGGAAAGAATGGGAAAGGATTGGCCAGTGAGCAGGGTTTGTAATTCAAAGCTGTCGTAACGTAAGAGGAGAGGAAGACTTAGAAAGGGCAGGATAGACGGCATGAAAGATCTGTTGGAAATGATGGACCTTGATATCCAGGAGTCGCGAGTGTGTATATGTGTGTGTGTGTGTGTGTGTGGAAGGTAAAGGTGAATGACCCAGCGCATATTTTTGTGAAATTTGTGATAAAATTTTTAATTGTGAAAGTGGCGGTTTGGTGTGAATATGGGTCTAAGAGAAGGGAGTACTGTCTTCATAGCTCTTTACTATCTTTATGGATGGAGAGATGTGAAAAGTTAGAAAAAGGAAAGCAGGTGAAGGTCCCAAGAAGTGAAAATAGCAGTCCTGAGAGGGTTTTGGAATGGCTGATGTTTACATTTGATACATTATTGATTTGGGATATGCAGGAGGACCTGCAGAAACTAGTGAAAGTTTTGAGTGTTTGCGAGAGAGGGAAGTACATATGAGCTAAAATAAGATTATGAGGGAAAATGAAAACCAGAAAGATAGGGCAATGAATGTTTATAGGGATGGTAGAAGAATTGAACAATTAAGTCGTTTAGGTATTTAGAAATGAATGGAATGGAGAACAGCAGTTGGGAGAAAAGTAAGCTACAGAATAGGACAGGGGTTGCTAACCATTTTAAGTGAACTAGCGCTCAACGTTTGTTTGCATAATTGTGAGAGCGCCACCATAATTTTGGAAACTGTGAAGCAGCCCAATTAGTCCGACTTATTTCAGATCTCACGCAACACTTGCCTCAAGAGTCACACAACAAAGTTTGTACAACTCAGATGTTTATTAAAAAGTTATTAATATTTCTAAACTTTATACTTATGTAATGCCATACGGATGAAATATGTTTACCTCTTAAGATACCATATTATTACATACAATGAATTTGTTTTATTATTGAACAATGAACTGAAGAACTAATTATTTTATAAAAAATAAAAAGTATTTAAAAAAATTACAAAAGATCTGATACAGTACCACAAAGACAGACAAGAAAAATAACCCGCACGAAATGTAGGTAATTCTCACGTTCCTCACGTTCCATGATTCCATGCGGAACAGAATATGTTTGTTCTTAATATGTTTATTTCACTGAAAATTTCTTAATACAGATAAAAATATGCGTGAAAAAATTAACCTTCTTGCTGGACATGAGGCTGCAGTTTATGATAATATTGAGTAGGAAACCAAACCGAAGACGAAGCAATATCATATCTCTCTCTCTCTCTCTCTCTCTCTCTCTGGGTTTATAAAAGGGCGAAAAGGCAAAGGTTGGCCCCATTTATTTTTTGTATTTAGATGTTTATATATCTATATATATATATATATATATATATATATATATATATATATATATATATATATATATACATATATATATATATATATATATATATATATATATGTATATATATATATATATATATAATATATATATATATATATATATATATATTTATATATATATATATATATATATATATATATATATATATATATATATATATATCACAAAGTTCCTAAAATAAAAAATAGTGCATGTTCAGAATCCATACTTTAAAAGTATCATTTCAAAAAAAGGTTTATTTGAAAATAACTTTCCCCTTTAGTCAAGGGATTAATCAATCGCACAGTATCTGGGTGATCCAGTTAGCGGAGATTACTTAGGGAAATTCATCAATGGGGGATTTACTGCATCTTAGACGCGCTCTTCACTTAGGTGTGTGATTTAAAAAAAAAAATAATGGATAAAATTGACAGAAGTGGAGCGCTGGCATCAGTGTCTGATTTTGCATTTGTAACAAACCGTTCCGCTCCTTAATTGCGCCATTTGGTGAGAAGTCTTGCGTACCAAACATTTTAACCACTATTTTTAACGGGAATTGGTATAAATTAAAAAGAAATGGTTGTCATTGCATCTATTCCCATTCTATTTACATGACTGGATGCTGTCAGTACATCTCCCGGTTCCTTCTTCAGTAGGAACATAGCTGACAGATACACATACTGTACATGAGAAGTATTGACGGAAACTAAACTACCGACCATCTCACAGTTCTTGTGGTTCGATTATCAACGTCAAAAATATAGGTGCCTTTAACTGCCACTTGTTGCTTGAATGACCGATGGTTTCGATCGTTTGTGTTAGTTGGAGTATTTAAGTATTCCACTGTCATTTTGAGTTCCTTCCTGGTCTCCAGAGTGTTAGGGTGTAGGAGTGGTTTTTATTTAAAGCAAAGTTCTTAAATGTGATACAAGGAAGAGCTTCTCCGTTCCTCTTCAGAATATTCCAAAGGTATCTTTATAAAGCCTACTGGTTCCTCATTGGATGGGTAGATATCGTTTTCGTCTAGCACTCTGCTTGGTCCGCGTTCGAGTCTCCGGCCGTCCAATGAAGAATTAGAGGAATTTATTTCTGGTGATAGAAATTCATTTCTCGGTATAATGTGGTTCGGATTCCACAATAAGCTGTAGGCCCCGTTGCTAGGTAACCCCTAATCCACGTCAAATAAGCCAGCCTCTCTAGCCCTAGAGAGCTGTTAATCAGCTCAGTGGTCTGGTTAAACTAAGGTATACTTAACTTATAAAACCTACTACTCCGTGCCTGCATTTTCTAGTGGAACTCTTGGAATTCAAAAATACAATAAGTTAATATATCGAAGTTTAGAAATATTCTTCCATTTTGTCAATGTCCATCGAACGGTACCCCGATATACAGCTGATGAGACTAACGTTGGAAGCCTGAGGTGGTTCATGTTAAGTTCATCCACATTTCAGCTTTTTAAATTGTAATTATTTCATGGCTAAGGTATAGTTCTGTCTTTTCAGGGCCTTCCATATTTTTAGAGGAATTAGAGTGATGTTTGAAATGATATACACACACACATATATATATATATATATATATATATATATATATATATATATATATATATGTGTGTGTGTGTGTGTGTGTGTGTGTGTGTGTGTGTGTGTGATCCTCACGTGACACATAAAAGGAGGAGGTACCAAGACTTTCAACTTTTATTTGTTTCACTTTATTACGTTGGTATTTGTCACTCTTTTATACACACACACACATATGTATATATATATATATATATATATATATATATATATATATATATATATATATATATATATATATATATATATTCACTGTATATATATATATGATATACTGTATAAGAAAAGAGAGAGAAGACTAAGAATAGTTACTTCACGATGTCTACAAATATAAACAGCCGCCCGAATATCTGAACATCCCGAGGTAAATTTATTTTCCTGACGCTTTTGATGCCGCTCTAAAAATGTTCCCGAATCATGCCATCACTGTTTGGTCAAAGTCATTACGGCAACAATATGTCACTCCGATGGATGCGATTGAAAAGCGCAAAGTTGCGGTTTGTTCCACAAATCACCGTGTTAAAAAAGAAAGTATTTCGATATATTTAGGGTACAGTACCGCTATGTTGCTTGTACTTGTTGGTTAAAAAAAAATTCTTTTTTTACCAGGTACCGGCAATCAGCTTGGGTTGTATATTCACATGTCTGCTTGTTAGTAACTAAGGAATGCAATCTCGGGTTTTCCTCAGGGTTCTTGGCCAACTCCTGTTCATATTGTATATGTAAGATATGTGGGTTGTCCTACAAAACAAGCTGGTTGCTTACGCTTCTCTATTTGCATCGTCCCAGTCTGATTGTAGACCTGCGGTTGCCATATTTTCTTAACAGATTTCGCGAACATTATTGTTTGTGCGAATTATGGGGAAGGAAGTCCAATGCATTGGATCCATTCCCACCCCACCACCACCACAGCCGCTACCCGGATCTTTTCACTGATGTTTCTTGACTAGATACAACTAATTTGCGCAAAGAAAAGAAAATAAATTGGCCTGCTGAGAAAGCCTGTCAGAACTTTTGGATACCTGTCTATCCCAAGGAAATATTTTTATTCTTTTATTCTGCCTGCTTTTAACTCTGCTCCCGGTCTGGTCTGCAACACCTGACTTGCATCTTAAGTTGCAGGATAAAAACTTGACTTCCAATAAATTTCTGTGCCATATCTTAGCACTAATCTCTGGCGCCAATGTTCAGTCACCTCAATGCGTTTTCTTTAATTTTTCAGAATTCTGATCACCCATTAAATTCAGATCTTCCTCGACAGTACCATCCACCAGGTAATATTAGATAAAAAGTTAATTCTAAATCTTAAAGCTTTTTTATTGCGGTTTAAACTCACACAGCTTCTAGGAGTTTCGTTTCATTTGTGAGAGAAAATTGCGTTATGATTTTTCCAGTGATGCAGTTGGATCGTTGAATTTCTGAAGCATTGACAGAGTGTTTGCAAATACATTTTTTTGCTGAGAAGACTCACATAAGCCCTATTTCATAGTCCAGTTATTATATCTTACTATCTTTTTTTTTTTCTTTGTAACTTCTCTTGTATTTCTCCGCAACGCCGGGCTGATTTCTCAATTTGAGCTGTTGACATCATCGGTAGTTTGGTGTTCTAACTAGAGTTTCAGCTTGACATCACGCAACGGCAGGCCAATAATAAATAATGACATAATAAGGTTGCGAAGATCTGTAATAATAAGCTTACCATAGAAATTTGGCAATTGTTGAGTGCAACCAATCAGAATTCGCCATCCAAAACGTTACTGATGGATTTCAGTATAATATAATGGATTGGTAGTCTTTGGAACAAATACGAGTATCCCTGACAGATTTCTATTTAAAACTGTGTTGTAATGTTATTTCTGTTTCTGAAATATGTGAGAACATTGGGTGTGTTGTTCTTGATGAAAATTTAAAAGAACCTTCATGAAGATAATAAAAAAGAATTACGCACATTTGTGATGCGGTTAGTTCTTTTCCTTCAGGTAGAAGAGGGAAGGTACAAAATGATGATCACTTTTAAATAATTGTGAATTGTTGTTTTTGTTTGTTTGCAGAATTATCAACCTGTTTAAAAGAGGGTATCCGATTAAAACTAATTAATTTGATATATCACATACCCATGAACACAATCCAAGTAAAAAAAATTACCATACAAAGTATGAGTATTGCGTAGCTTTTATAGTGTTTGTATTTCCTGGTTATAATGCCAAATATTATAATTTCTCGATGAAAATGTTAATTAATTCATAAACTGGAG
The DNA here is from genome assembly GCF_040412425.1 of Macrobrachium rosenbergii. Lineage (NCBI taxonomy): Eukaryota > Metazoa > Arthropoda > Malacostraca > Decapoda > Palaemonidae > Macrobrachium > Macrobrachium rosenbergii. The sequence continues at coordinate 56,586,328 of NC_089788.1, forward strand.
GCATACCTGAATTTACAAACTGAACACGTAACGGGCGTTTGATTATCAAGTATCAAAATCAAATGCCCGTTACAATCCCATCGGTCTGCACGATTGTCTGAGCTAGAAGTGATTTTATTCAATATAACAACACCTTTTAAACAGTGCAAAATTTACTTGTTTTTGTTTGTTTGCAGAATTATCAGCTTTGAATGGTATCCATAACTTAAAACCCGTCATTAATTTGATATATCAGGTACCCATGGTTTTCAATCGACCTAAAAAAACTTTCCGTTTTCAAAGTAAAGATTTTGCGTAGCTTTAGTATCTAACATCCGTTTTTGGAAGTTTGTCAGTAATGAGGTCAACAGAAATTTGTAAGAAGAAAAAAATGTGTGAAATTATAAATTTGTCCTCTATGAGCATTTCAGACCGGCTTCATAGTTATTGAGTGTGCTATATGGTGTCAAGGCAGGTTTTTTTTGTTTTTTTTTTTAGTTTGGAAATTATTTGTTGACTGAAGTAAACTAGAATCAGCTCAGTAACTTCCTCGTCCTAATCTGGACCGATCTCACAATATTTCATCAAATTTTCATCTGTAAACAGTTCGCAAATATTAGTTAGTAGCCTGTCCAATTTGGTTCCACGGAACACAGGCTGAATGGTCCTAACACTGTGGCAAACCCTTTCAATAGAAAAGACAGGTATAGCTAGAAGTTTCCTATAGGTCGATTTTTAGGCTAGTCTTCTTTTCTCCAAATGAAATAATTTATGTGGACATAGGTAAAATATCAGAGAGAGAGAGAGTTTGTGTATGGTTTCAACAGAAATTTAATTGAAGAAAAAATATCAACATGAAATTATACACTTTGTCATTCGAAACACGTTTCACACCGAAATTATAGTTATTGACCTGACGCCACCAAATATAGGAATTTTTTTTTTTTTTTGTATTTGGAAATTATTTGTTGACTATATAAACTAGAATCAGCTATGTATTTGTCCTGATCTGGATATATCTCACAATATTTCATCAAATTTTCATCTGTAAATATTCGGAATATCTAGTGGACTAGCAAACTGTCCAATAAACTCCCACGGGAACACGAGCGAATTCCTTAGCAGTGGTGCTAACACTGTGGCTTATGTTGATGCTTTCAATAGAAATATATATGTAGATATATGTAGTATATGTATATGTGTATGATTTTCTGTTAACTAAAACCTATAATTGTATATATATATCATATATAAGCACTTACACATCCGAAATACGTATATATATATATATACATACCTGGCCAGCAAATATACCATATATATATATATATGTATGTATATATATATATATATATATATATATATATATATATATATATATATATATATATATATATATATAAACACACATATGTATATATATATATATATATATATATATATATATATATATATATATATATATCACACTGACAAATGATTTATATGCAAATGTGCTTCAGGGAAAATAAAAGATTGGGTGCAATTCCTGAGCTGTTTAGAATTTATATCTACGACATCTAGAAGAGGACTGATACAGTGGCCGAAATTGACATTATTGAAGCATGGATGCTAGAGGGACAGCGCAAACGAACATGTGGATGGGGAGCAGCAGTAAACCCGCCAGCGTCTTTGGTCGGTACTTTATTTACAAATCTGTATATCTACGTAGGTGGTCTCAAAACATTTGCCATGGTCCCATGTCAGCTACTTTTCTTAAAATCTGTACATTTTACATATTTCTTTTGAAGTAAATGGACTGAGTTTTTACATGCCACGACTGATATGTATTCTTACAAAAGACTTTTTATTAACCAAGCATATTGAAAATGTATGATAAAATAAAGAAAAAGTCAAGAACTCATTGTAGCTATTTCGAATACCTATTTATCTGGTCAAAAGTGAACAGTAGAGTACTGACAGACAGACAGACAGACACACACACACACACACACACACACACACATATATATATATATATATATATATATATATATATATATATATATATATATATATATATATATATTATATATATATATATACATATATACATATATACATTCATACATATTATATATATATATATATATATATATATATATATATATATATATATATATATATATATATATATATATATATATATATATATATACATACTTACGTACATACATACATACACATACATACACGATAAGTGAGACAGAGAGAGTGAGAGTTCATGCATTTAAACTGTACGTAGTTTTCCTTAAAGTAGTGGTAAGTGTTTTTGAAATGAAGTTGCAAGCACCCTACGCCGGTTTTCAACCTAGTTTGTGCTCTATCACTGCCATCCAACCACGAATTACATAACTACTGCTTAAGGTCAACACAGGAGAAATGATCTTGCTAGGAAATGGGATTAAGGCGTTGTTCCCTAACTCTATATCAACCTCTTCTGCCTCCTCCTCCTCCTCCTCCTCCTCTTCCAGCCTTCTAATCCCCCATATGGATATCCTGTTGAGAACACCCTGCGGGTTTACGGACTTTAGTTTTAGAACCCCGGGGTTAGATTTGCCCAAATGAAACCCGCTACAGTACCCTGCCGTCAGCACCTACTATTCTCGCGGAAAATTAAATAAAACATGAATAAATAAAAGGGGAGACAACGACGCCAGACAAAAGCAAAGAACGTCGCGACAGGGAAAAGGCTGCGTGTCCGAGCGAAAAAGCACTTCACGGAGATGTTCCTCTTTGGCTCTCGCTGTGGGATAAAAACGAGGAACAAGAGGAAAAATGATATAGATGCATGTACATGCAAATGAGAACCCTCGTCTTTCTCTCCGATTTTACCGAAAAGTCTCCCTTTCTCAAATAAAAAGGTAAAATAAAAGTGAGGACTGAAACCGGAGATTTTATACTTTTTTTTTTAATGAAGACAAGAACTTGTTCGATCTGTCTAGATCTAATTCCTCTTATTGAATAGCAGTTTTTTATTTGGATTTATTTTGTCTGTTAAACCTTACACGCACGTACGTAGTCTTGCACGATTAGAATACCCACTCGCATACACAAACTAACACACCACGTACAAGCGCACTTGCACGCGCATACACACACGCACACACAACACTCATTCACATGGAAATGCACTCGGAGACTAACAAAGTTCATACACGGTATACGCAAAAAAAAAAAAAAAAAAACTCGCGCAAGCTTGCACCCAAACACTCAAAGTTCACACGTACAGCTGTCACTCGTAAATATGAATACACAGTACAACCGTCGTATACAGACAAAGAAAACACTTACAGACAACACACACGCGCACACAGAGCACTTTCGCACGTACATACACACTGAGAACACTTAAATTACAGAGAATTTGCATAATTTACAAGAGCCTCTTTCCACGAAGATTTTGTTTGTATCTTGATTCGAACACGGAGACGAGTTATGAATTCCAATGATGACACATCACCCACTCTCTTCCCCTCGCGGGGAACATCGTGACCCATTGCCGCTCACAGCAGACTCCCAAGTTGTGTTGCACGTTCCTGTTCCGGGGGTTTCTATTCCTTTGGTGATTAAAGAAACTGTAGTGAGGCCAATAGTTTGGTAGTTTCTTTCATAGAGTGTGGGCATTTGCATAATTTGAGATAAAGATGATGATGGGGATCACAACCAAGTCAGGTTTTGTGGCAGTTAATTTTTATATCATTATTCATAAAATTGCTCTTCGGGTTATGTAATAGCTGTTGTATTATTATCGTTTAGGTATTATAGGTATTACAAAATTATTTTTCATTATTATTATCATCATTTCCACTGTTGTTCAGTAAATACATTTCGTCGCGGTTACTAGTTACTAGAGCTTTAAAGGCAAAGTCAGAAACAATCCTATACTATCGAACAGCGTTGGTGATGTGTCCAGCTGAGTGACATGCGTGCTAGCTGACAGTTGTACTCATTCATAACTGGATTGACCAGGAAGGGCTGGTCGGGTTGGAACCAAGGATTTGCCGGTGCGAGTCGTGTTTACTTCTTAGTTAAAAAACTGTGTTGATTTTTATGTGTTATGGCTCACGCCAAAATCTCTCTCTCTCTCTCTCTCTCTCTCTCTCTCTCTCTCTCCACACGGTGGATGAGAAGAAGGTTCCGGATGTATGGGTATAATGTGCAAGATGATAGGGACAGAGTCTTATTGTTTATAACCTTGGAAGGTAAGTGGTAAAATTTGATAGTTGGACAAGTAATAGGATTAAGGTAAGGAACATTACAGATGTAGACAAGAAAGGGGTATATTAATCAAATGTTTATTGATGACTAGTTGTGTTAGGAGTTTGAGAGTAACAGGGAAAAGCTAAAAGACAGAACTAATAGCCACGTGGCCTAGCAGAGAAGGAAATTGGTTAAGAATAGTTAATTTTTATGATGGAGGTCAAACATTTATATGAGAATATTTACATGAGAGAGTGATTGGTTTTGGTTCACAACTGGGTCTGAGGCAAGTGTGTGTGCCGTCTTAACGACCATTTACAGTAACATCTTTATGTATGGAGTGGCTTGGGAAAAGATTAATGTCTTTGGAAGCAGAAATTGGAATGTATAAAGAAATGATTGAGCCAGCTCTGCTTCATGACGGCGAAGCAAGGAGTTTTAGAGTAAAGAAAGAATCATTTTTGAATACTTTTCTGTGTGACGTAAAAGTGTTTGCAAAGATGTGGTAAGAAGACTAACATAGATAAGAATCTGGATTAGAGTAAAGTTTGGTCTTATATAGATAATAAGGAATAATAGGTTACTGGAAAGTGTGTGTAATTTGGAAGAACTGGAAAGGGCCACTTAGAAAGGGCTGGCTAGGTGTGGAAAAAGAGATAAAGCAACAGAGAACTGAAAGTCCAGGAAACCTGTGACTCGATGCAAATTCTAATCCAGGTGTTAAATATTTGCCTGGAGGGGCGACGGTTCGCTTTGCTGATAAATCTTCAGTGGATGTATATGGAGCGGACTGTGGAAATTTTATGCTCAGTTGGTTAACTCACGACTCAACAGTTAAATGTTGCACTAAGTAATGCCTGTTGTTTACTATTTCTGTAGATCCTTCCCTCATTGCAGCAGACTACTTATCTGTCTATCTATCCACCTATATATCTATACATATATGTATGTATAATATGTATATATAATTACACACATATATATGTTATATATATATATATATATGTATATATATATATATATAATATATATACTATATATATATATATATATATATATATATATATATATATATATATATATATATATATATATATATATATATATATATATATATATATATATATATATATATATATATATATATATATATATATATATATATATATATATATATATATATATATAACGTAAATTGAATAGCCACAGTGCCCCTTCAGAATTGGGAAATGCAACTCACTGCTAAGCCTAGATTGAAATAAAAAAAAGAAATGAAGATATTTTGATGCCTGGGCGAGATTCGAATATCTTCATTTCTTTTTTTCATTTTGGATGTAGGCTTAGTAGTGACAAGCGTTTCCAAATTTTAAAGAAATCCAGAAGTCAAGAAGGCATTGTCGTTATTAAAATTACATATGAATCTAGTAAAAGTGACAGTGGATTTTAAATATATATATATATATATATATATATATATATATATATATATATATATATAT
>NC_089788.1:56597047-56627047 GCF_040412425.1 Macrobrachium rosenbergii
GTACTGCAATAGAAAACAGTTGTATTAGCTACTATGAGATGCAGAGCCTTTGTCCCGGTGTTTTTCCGAAATAACTACTACAAAGTGTAAACAAGGAGTATTGGTTGTATTTCATTGTTGCCAGAGGTTGAGACTTTTTCACGAATAGCCAATTATTCATCGAGAAGGAGGCAAGTTAATGACGTCATAAGTTACGTCATTATATCTTCGAAAGATTCCTCTGAGTTTGCTGGCGATGTCTACAAGAAGTCGGTGTTACTCTTATAATTACCAGAATTATGCAACTTCCGTAATACAGAATACAGTAGAAAAAATTAGGTAGGGATGTAAGATACCCTGTGACAAAGTGTCATCTCTGTCAGGTACTCTGATAAAATTTTATTCCGGAAAAACACCGGGACACCGGCTGTGAATCTCATAGTAGTGTTTTTTTCATGTGTCCCTAGTTCACCATCGTAGGCGTTTAGTAGTCAACCTGTTTGTCCGGCCTTTTTGTATCCATAAACTAAGATTGAGGTTTTCAAAGCGCTGTCAATTTTTTATATGTATGGGTGAAGGGGATCCAGTATTTCACGCGGTGGATCCAAGGGTCAATCCTTCCATCGAAAACTACCGTTGTTGCAATGCTGACATGGGTAAAGCAACTTATCAGTTGGTGAACACAGGCACGCACATTAGACACAGACACATAAACACACACACACACACACACACACACATATATATATATATATGTATATGTGTGTGTGTGTGTGTGTGTGTGTGTACACATATGTGTGTGTGTGGGTGTATGTCTCTGTGCATTTATAAAACACTTGCGTGTGCAAGTCAACTTCATTTGGTTGTCTTATATATTTATAACAAACATGATGTTTCGATATACTTTTCGCAGGACTTGACTTGATCACTGGACTTTCTTTCAGTATGTAAATTCCCTTTGCGTAAACAGCGTTCATTAAACATTCAGGGATATTGCTAGCTATAAATTTATAAAGAACATTAACATATTATTGTACAAGGCAGTTTGAAAGTATTTGCAAAATATTTAGGAGGCAGGGATTGAGGGATGTAGAGAGTTATTCCTTTACGAACTCTAATATAACCGTAACGAGACATAAGAAGACACCCACAGCCTGATCATCATGTTAAAAAAGGTGTGGAGTCACCATCGGCTCAAATGTAAGTTTGCCTAACGCTTACATTCCAGAGAAATCGAGGCATGAACCTGAAATTTTGAGAGAACTGATGGCAGTCGTTCTAGGAAGTTCATGTCACTGAATTAAAGAAAAGTCTCAAGTACAGTATTGAGGTGAAGAATATTGTTAGACTTTATTATTATGACTAGTTATAACTTCCCATATTTATGCTGTAGAAATCAACGATCCTAAGACTGTTCGGTGTGGTGATTGTCTCTGTATCTCCTCTGTCAAGTTTTTGGACTGTCTTCCCGCTTCTGTTTACCTACGTTGCTACGAGTCTATCATCAAACAAGTATCAGAATGTGGATCTCGCTCTCCACGCTCTCTTCTTCTTCTTCTTCTTCTTTTTTGTTTAATGAGAACAGGACTAGAAAAGGCCCTGGGTTGTCCGTCCGTCGATCTTTGCGTTTGCAGCCATTCATTACTAAAGCACAGTTGCGGCCAGGTGTTCACGTCAGCTCATTTGTTATAAAACATAAAAATCAGTTCGCTTAAAATTTAAGACCGGTCCAAATGCAGGCTCCTAAAGGTTATTCCAAGTGTTCGTAAAGACGTATTATTTTGCAGTGATATTTTGAATACTTTTTTCGTGTGAACGTGGATTAGAACGCCAGAAAGATGATTATTCATTCACTATGTTGGCTACCAGGACTCCTTTTACCGACTGATGCTCATTCTCGATCACTACATTTTGTATTGTAGATTTTTTCTCGATCTTCTGGTGCTGAGTTACGTTGGTGTTCCTTTGGCTTCATATTTCTAAATATTTAATTCTTTTTATAGTGTTATTCTTGTGTCACAAATATCTTTGCCATCTGATGAAACAGGCTTACCCTGTCAGTTCTTTTCAAAAATCTGTTTTTCATCAAACAGCTCTTGATAATGTTAGCTAGGACCTTGAACCTGTTTTTGGTGATTGGTTTAGAAATGATAGAATTGAGATGTTTTGCGAAACTTGACCAAAAATCTCATAGAAACTTTTGTTCAATAAGATGGAATGAGGCAGATGTTATAGCTCACCATGAGAGTCATGGCGATAATAAGGTCCTTGGATTTATTGCCAAAACATGATTTGAAGGATATCATAATTCTTACTGATAGTTGGACGTTATAATGTGGTAAAGTGTATGCCCATTCCCCTCAAATTGATATATAAATTAAGGAACAGTTGACTATAAGACTGAAGGTACCTAAAACTCAAATGAATAAAGATGGACTAAAATCTCCGTAAGTAGCTACTCTAATGGAATCAGTTATGTTTGGAATTAATGCAATAGGTAAATATTCCATTACAGGATTACATTGGCATATTTGAGAGGAACTGCAGCTAAAAATGCCAATGCAGGATATTGTAAATTAATTAGATTGCTGTTTTGCCCATTGAATGGTTTAATTAAATCACTTGTAGAGAAACATCGATTTACATTGTCTGAGAAATCGCAGTTACATTAAATATTAATGGCAAAAAAAAAAGTGTGAGTGCAATAACCAATCCATCATTCTTCAGTGTTGTTATTATTACAAAAAAAAATATAAATAATAATAACCATCTAGGAAAGATTAGTGCGTTCTCAGATCGTCAACCCAAAAATCATTATCACGATCATTTTGTCCTTGTAAAATGAGGGCTCAGGATTGGGCTAATTCACCTGTGCTCCATTCCTTGAGATATATAATGTCCAAATATTTAATGCCAAAAGGAACCAGTATATTTATTAGGCTCTTAAGGTCTGTATTTTTCTTAGAAATGATTATATATCTTGTTTGGTTACAGTTATTTCTTCCTGCTTTATGGCCAAGCGTAAAATTGAATATTTCTTATTGTTATCTTGGCCTTTATGGTGTTTATCTTTTCATCAGAGCACTGGTGATTAGGCAGGATTTATTGCTGGCCCTGTTGTTTACTTGTCTCTGGCTGTGGCTGCGTCTTACTTTTTTAATTAAGTTTTCCGTTATTTATTTATTTATTTGACACATAGGTATTTAATTCTTGGAAGGTTGTTTGGCAAGTTAGTCATACTGAGCATGGCCCAGAGTACTGGTGATTAAGTAGTATTTATTGCTGGCCCTGTTTTTTGCGTGTCGCTGACTGTGGCTGCGTCTTACTTTTTTTATTAAGTTTTCCGTTATATTTATTTATTTTACACATAGGCATTTAATTCTTGGAAGCTTGTTTGGCAAGTTAGTCATGCTAAGCATGGCCCAGAGTACTGGTGATTAGGTAGTATTTATTGCTGGCCCTGTTTTTTGCTTGTCGCTGACTGTGGCTGCGTCTTACTTTTTTAATTAAGTTTTCCGTTATATTTATTTATTTATTTATTTATTTTACACTTAGGCATTTAATTCTTGGAAGCTTGTTTGGCAAATCAGTCATACTGAGCATGGCCCACAACACTAAAAACAAAGAAAATCCTTGACATGGATGAATTAGGCATCGTTACTGTAGTTTGAAGACTGGTAAGCTGTAGCCAAGCTAGAGAGGTAGCAACTTCATTCCAAAAGGCCTCCAAAGAACCAAAATATTAACATCGTCCGAAGCCATACTTTCCAAGGGGAAATGTCCTAGACGTCAATTTTTAGATTAACACTTTTTATTTAGGAAATTACAGCATAGAGAAGCCCATGTGATCTCATCTTCTAGTTCTCACCGACGGGAAGTCCAGAAATTACTTGAAACACTGCTGTCTGACTATTTAATTAGTAAGTAAATGCACCAGAATTGTTGCATTTTAAGCTTTTCATAATGACTTGAAATAATAAGGAGTGGAACATCTAAAAAAGAAAATTAATAAGAATTTAATCAACAATGAGGAACCCGTACCATCAACGCAGTCACACATTTTTTCTAACATATATATATATATATATATATATATATATATATATATATATATATATATATATATATATATATATATGTATTTAAATTAAGACTTGAGGCTGACGAATTGCTGGCCTGTGAAAAGGTGTATCCGGTGCAGGTGGCCATTATGTTGACGTTGGTGTTTTCCCCGGTTAGATACAGCGGGTATCTGACGCGTTCATATGTGCCTACGGATCATGGCCAAGATGCATGGGGACAACGTGACAGATTGATGGAAGCTTTTGATATCTGTGGATTCAGAAGGGCAGAGTCCTTCGAACATTGAACCCGACGGTGTCGTCATTCTTCAAGGGAAGGGTTATTAAGTATGTGCATTTGTGCACTCTCTAATGTGTATTTATAGAGGAACCATACAATGGGTATTCACTTCGATTTGCGGCTGGTGTGATTCGCTCTTTGAGCAGTGTTAGTGAATAAGAACAGCCACTGTGAGGAACTCTTCCATGGGGCCATGGAATGTGAGTAAGATAACTCATTAACACATCTTTTTCAGACATTATGTGGAATACCCATTTTACGTTGTAGTGAAACCCCTCTGTTCTCCATTATGCATTTTTCTGTTTTAAATGTCTATTTCTTTATACACCATTTCAGGTTTTAATATATGCTATGTTTCTTTTAACAGGAATTCTGATTGTGTCCTGTGAGAACGAATATTTTGGAAGTGGTGTTTTCTAACATACTATATGACATTTATTTTGCTCTAGAATAATTATGACCTTTTTATTTTGTTTGGTGACCAGGATATTAGCCACTAGTATTGGTTGGTCTAGAATCATTAATTCGATTGATTGTGAGTCTAAGTTTCCGCTAGTTATGACTTCCATTTTTATGGGGCGAGAGACACTCCTTTTCATGACCGTAGTTTTTGCTGAAATGCTTTCGTTAAATTTGCAAATAAAGTCTAGTTTTGTATCTCGGTGTTTTATTCCAATAAGCCTTTGCTTGAGGCTAGATGCAGTGAGAGGAGCCGACGAGAGAGAAAGAATGTGCTGACCCAGTGCTGGCCATTGCTACCAGAGAATGTTAGGGATGTAAGATGATTTGATACTGTTCTTAATACAGCTGTAGAAAGAGATTATGACCCTATCTGACCTTGTTCTAGGAGATAACATATATATTGTATGTATATATATATTATATATATATATATATAAATATTTTATATATATAAATATATCTTATACATGTTTGTGTGTGCCTATGTAAATGTGTAGTATGTGTGTGCTTTAACCTTTTTATATTTTCGAAATATTCTCGAGCCGCTGAATTACTTTGGTGCGGCAGTAAATTTTGTTGTTAATTTCCTGAAAAAAGATAGCCTTATGACTTTTTACAAAGAAAAATTAAAAACACCGTAAAATTAGAGGCTATTTCCTCATTCAAAGTTCGGTTTCGGCTTATATGCGAATATTGCAAATCAAGGTTATATTGCAAATGAATAAAAATTTTGTCCGGACGTGAGCTTAGGGATAGTTTGTTATAAATAGCAGTGGGTCACAGTGTGGTCTGAAAAACCAGATGAATCGCTCATACAGTCTGAATCCATTCTGAAATTCGGAAAACTTAAAATCACTGATAGACCAGAACATGAGAGATAACACATAATACGGTTGGGTTTTGTCTTTATGCATGTGGGAATTCTGTTATCTGGAAACTTTCAGTTATCATAGTAATGCTGCGTATAATATTAATAGAAATCGTGAAGAAGGTTTTATTATCATCTATCTGTCTAGATTAAGCCAGCCTTGTGTTGGCACGGGCTCTTGCTCTTCAGCATCCCGTAAGTATGAAGGCTGAATACTGGAAATGTGACTCTCTTTGTAGTGAATTATTGGTGACGTTCATGGCCGTTTTTGCTTTCACCATATGCACATTTAATTGAAACTAGTGTTGATAAAAACATAAAGTTAATATTAATGAAAGAATTCAACTATGATGGCTGTGTTAGCATCTGGGCCACGGGATACAAGCTCGTTTTAGATTAAACTAACCTTTTGCTGGCACGGGCTCTTGCTCCTGGGCAGCCCGTAACATGGGATACAAATAATATCCTCATGCGGGAAATATCAATTTTCTTTTTATGACAATTTTTGCCGCCCTTGGTTATTTATTCCATCGCCGTTACTATTGATGTACTTCATGCGTTGCTTTATGATAATGCAATTCTCAGAAATGGCATTGGTTTTCAGTGTTCGACCTTTACATAAGAGAAATAGATTCCCGAGGTCGAATCTCTCATAGTGCTGAAACAAAGGATATCTTCATCGACCGACCTAGAAATCACTGGACACTACCATACTTGAATAATGAAATTACGAAATGGTGCTTCGGTTTGCCGTTGAAGAGGCGCTTCTGTGTATGGATTCCGATGAATAATAGATTAGGGTGCACTACCAAAGTAAAACATTTCTGCTTGTGGTCGTTAGGCAATTAGCGACCTTATCATCCGTCTGCCCCGCCCCCCCCAAAACTCCCATTGTTTTTCTGGATTCTTGTCAGAGTATGGAATGATTTTATGAATAACTTGCTTGGGAAAAGTATAATGGTACCTGGTTGATATTCTATTAACCACGTTATTATATACATATATATATATATATATAGTATATATATATATATATATATATATATATATATATATGTATATATATATATATATATATATATATATATATATATATATATATATATATTTAACAGGACCTCATTAAATTGTTCCTAGAAAGCTTGTAACTTTTCCTGAATAAATATCTCCTCTAGATACCATCCAGTGTTAATGAGCTCCTGAGGTTTATTAGTGCACAGAACAATTGTGTAAGTGATAAAGTTAATATATATATATATATATATATATATATATATATATATATATATATATATTAACAGGACCTCATTAAATTGTTCCTAAAAGCTTGTTAATAAATATCTCCTCTAGTAACCAGTTTATTAGTAACTTTATTACAGAACAGTTGTGTAAAGTTATAAATATACACATATATATATATATATATATATATATATATATATATATATATATATATATATATATATATATATATATATATATATATATATATATTATATATATATATATATATATACACTTTATCCCTAGAACTTGCTGAACACACTAATGACAACATTCCAAACTGTCACTGAAGGGGAAGATGAACTTACAAATTCATCAACGAAAACCAGCATATTATTTTTCGTAATTCCCGGTAATGAATCATGGCGAGTGTTTAAAGGACTTATTTAGGTCATAATATGTCAATATCATTTTCATTTATTTCCAAAACTGATTAAAAATTCGTGGCGCCGCTGCAGATGAAAGTTTGCTCGTTCCGCCTGATTTAGCCTCAGCTTTGTGGGCCGATCAGGGCCCCAAACACGTCTCAAACTGCTGATGGAATTTTATATTGCAAGCAATCATAATTGTCACCCAAATGATTGTCTGAATGTTTAATTAGCAACAGGTTGAGTTGTATTATTGCGTGGACTACAGCAAATTTGAATTCTATAAATAACCATAAATATTTTTTCAAACAGATTGTCGTTATTTGTTATTTTCTTTGCAGTGTTCGCGCAGCATCGCTCCATAGATCCAACAACACATTTTGCTTCTGTAGTCAAGCGTGTCACGGGAGTCTTGATTCTCTCCTTACCCTCATAGGTCACACAGACACACACCGACACAACTATATATATATATATATATATATATATATATATATATATATATATATATATATATATATATATATATATATATGTATATTATATATATATATGTATAGCCTATATATACGCATACATACACACACACATATATATAATATATAAAATGTGTGTGTGCTCGCGCGCGCGCAGTATGCGTATGTGTGTGTGTGTGGGATAATTTTTTCATTCCAACTGTCCACTCACCAACGTAGGTTTTACGTAGATGTGACATACGTATAGCTAGCTTGTGATAGGCAGAAATTAGTATCTCGGGTATCGTAGTCTTACTGTAATGAATTCATACCATGTTCATACAAAGAACCCTCACACCTTCCAATGTAGACCATAAACATGCCGATTTATATCGGTGATATTACAATACAAGCGCACGAAAGACGAACTAGTATTAAATAGTCTACGCAATTCAAACACAAACGAATGTTTTATTTCATTGTAGGTAAATGAAAAGAAACATGGCTATACGATTGCGAATAAAAGGTATTTTAAGAATTTCCTGCATGTTAATTACATGAGTAGGCTAATTAATATTCGAAATAGCATGAAACGTTATCTTTGAGGCTGTCTGGGGGAGGTAAAAAAACAGCTACTGCAACAACGACTGGAAGGAGGGAAATTTCAGTTAATGCATAGCAATGATGTTTCAATTTTCTGTTCAGAATTCTTTGCCTGTTTATATAATTTTTTTTTAGCGTACAAATCATAATAATACCTCAGTGATTGGGCAATTTTCAGGAGTATTTTGCCAAATAACTTATCTAGCAAAAGTTTGACATCTCATTGAGTTCCCGTCATCCTTTGAGTGTTGATGACAAATCTACGGCATAAAATGTTAGCCTAGACTTATTTTTTTAAAGGCATCGGAACGATAGAATGAATAGATAAAGATTACAATGAGAAAGTAATTTTGACTGATGTGAAATGAAAGTGTGCTTAAAAGAAGGCCAGTAAAATAAAATATCTGGCGAAAAATATCTGCAAGAAATTCTTTACCCCTATCAGAGTAAAACAAATTTGGAGCACCAAAAGTCAAAACATACTTTAGCATTGCATTTTGTTACAGCAGTAGAGGTTTTATTTCTTAAAGGAGTAAAAATAACAAATCTACTGTAAGCATCAGCCATTGTTAACACGTAACGGTATCCAGCATTACTGCCATATAAATCCGTTAAATCTAATGATACTCTTTGCAAAGGCAGATCAACTTCCGGTAAACTTTGAAGCTTATACTGAAGACCCTTTGTACCTTTCCTTTCTTGGCATAACTTGCAAGACTTAGCATACTCACAGCAGTCCTTTAACATAGAAGGCCAATAAAATAAATCGGCTGCTTTAGCAAATGTCCTACGAGGACCTGGATGTCCAGCCACCTTTGCATCATGGGCCACCTTCAATGCGTAATTTCGTAGGTGCTGAGGTATTACTAACCTCAGTAAGAGGGAACCATCTTCACTAACTTTTGTGCAGTAAAGGACGCCATCATACACCTGAAAATTCTGTAACAGAGATCGTGGAGGTTTCTTCCCAGGTAACTTGCCACCTTCCAAAAATACAATCAGCTCTTGCCAACGGCTTTCCTTCATCTGCTCCGCTCTCATTTCCATTGCACTAAATCCTTCTGGTAATTTAACTTCGTCCTTATATGAAACTTTGGTGACTACCTGAAAAACTGGTCTAGATAAAGCATCAGGGACATAATGAGCTTTTCCAGCTTCATAGATTATATCGAAATAATCATCTCTCATCTCAAAACTCCACCTTGACATTCTTGGACATTTAGTTTTGCGTGTGAACACTGAAACCAAGGGACGATGATCTGTAACTATAATGAATTTGGATCCCCAAAGAAAATGATGATATTTCCTTACACTCAAAACTGCCAGCGCCTCTTTATCAGTAGCTGAATACCTCAGCTCGGCACCCTTTAATTTACGAGAAAAATAGGCTACAGGTCGTAACTCACCTTTGTGTCTTTGCATCAAAACACTACCCACTGCTAGTCCACTTGCATCTGTATGTAGTTCAAAAGGCAGCTGTAGATTAGGTGCAGCTAACACAGGACACTTTACTAGAGCTCCTTTAAGTTCTTCAAATGACCTTTGGCAATCATCACTCCATTCAAATTTAACAGTTTCCTTTGTCATATCTGTCAATGGCAATGCTAATTGGGCAAAGTTGTTAATAAACTTGCGATAAAAACCTACCATTCCTAAAAACCTGCGGATTTGTTTAATAGAGGTAGGGGGTTTCAAATCTAGAATGGCTTTGATATTATCTGGACTGGGACAGAACACCATCTTTTGATACCACATGGCCTAGAAATTTAATTTCTTCTTTGACAAAAGAACATTTCTTCAGACTTAATTTTATACCAGCTTTGTTTAGTAAATTCAAAGTTTCACTTAAATTAACTAAATGTTCTTCAAATGAGTTCGAAAACACAACTACGTCATCTAAGTACACTCTTGTATGTTTATTATTTACTGGGGCTAAAATCTTATTGACTGTGCGCTGAAAATGTACTTGGGGCAGATACCAAACCAAAAAGGCATTCTTTTGAATCTATAGAGATGTTCACCATCACTGAACGTAGTCTTATCTCTATCAGATTCCCTGACAGCAATATGCCAATATGCATCTTTAACATCTAAATTTGTGTAATATTTAGCACCAGAAACAGAATCCAACAACTCTTCTAGCTTAGGGAGAGATACACATCATCCTTTGTTACCTTATTCAGAGCACGAAAATCGATACAAAACCTTTTACCACCACCTGGCTTTGACACAAGAACCACAGGGCTCAGCCAAGAAGCAGAACTACGCTCAATAACACCCCTTTCAGCATTTCTTGTGTCATTTCCTTAACAATAAACTTAGCTTTTTCAGGTATTCTGTACATCTTGCTTCTAATCGGTTTAGTGTCTCCTGTATCAATGCAATGTTCAACATCAGGTATAAGACCAAGAGGATTATCACCTACAATAAAAAGGTTATCATATTTACAGAGAAGTGATCTTAATTTGTTCCTTTGGACCTTATCTAAATAACTCCAGTCTTGGGTTTTTAAGAGTCTACTTAATGCATGTTTCCTACTACAACTATATCCAATTTCTTCGTAATGTGGTAACATTTCATTTGTTATGTTAAAATTATTATTAGTAATTAGTTGGACATAACCGCTAGGGTTTTTAATAACAGGTGCAGACTTCCAACGTTTTACAACAGTTCTGCATTTTCTAAAATTAGGTGATTCTGACCTACTTCTGCAGTGAGAAGGTACAAAATATGGATCAGTGATACTATCATCTTCCACAACATATGCTTTAACCACATGCATACCAGGCTTAATAACCATTACTCTTGAACCCCCATTATAAACTGGAATCCAAGTAAACCCTTTATCATTTTTATCTTTTAATACACTAAGTAGCATAGGTTGTGGAATTTGATTTTCAAGAACAGGTTGACAAACAATATAACCAGAAACATTATCAGGAACTCTAGCTTTCACATTACCAACACTGCCAGGTTGGATTACAATATACTTCATGCATTGAATTTTGAGAGTTTTGTCTTGAGAGCCGACCCTATTCAGCAACTTAACATGCGTGCAACTGTCAATTTTTCTCTTGGGGACAGTTACTTGTATGCCATATACATTAGAAATAGCAGTTCTGCCTACTGGATATCTTACACCACACCAAAGAAAATTTCTCATGTTACCAATCTTAGATAACGAATAATTGGTACGTTCCAAAACATCCATACCAATTAAATAATCAGTTGATAAATAACTATCAGGAACAATAACAACAGAATGAGTAATCTTATAAAATGGGGAGATTTGTATATCTACCGTAACTTCTCCCAACGTCTGTATCTCTGTTTTTGTTACCCCAAATAGAGACTTCCTACATTTTTTAATTTTACTAGATTTTTCAATGCTTATGGCACTACTCCGAGCTATTGTTTGACATGACCCAGTATCAATTACAGCACTTCGCAAAACATTGTCAATTTTACAAGGAATAATTGGAGATACAACACCCGCATTCTCATTTGCTAAGTTTTGAATACAGGTCTCTGCATAATTTTTGAGATTGCTCTCGAAAAAACTGATACTGTGGGCAGGACTTCATCACATGACCCTCCTTCTTACACGCCCAACAAGTCCCTGGTGGGGGTTTATATTTACAATTATCAGTGAAATGAGACGATGCATAGCATACATGACACCACTTCCTTTTCTGTTTAACACTATGATTATCATTAGCCCTCTTAGTATTAATAACAGTTTCATCCTTAACGTAGTTTACCTTATTAACAAAAGCATGGCTAATAGAAGGTCGCTGCAGTGAAGACCAATGAATTTCTAGCTCTTCCAAAAATCTGTCAAAAGATATTTTCGAGTCTAGGAAGGTTTGCATATAATTAGAAATTTCCTTAGGGAAGTCTCTAACCAACAAATTCCTCACAGTCGAATGTAAATCCGGGACATCATCAAACACTTGCTTAATTGACGCATGTAAATTCATTACTTCAATAAAATATTCCCTTGGAGGTCGCGAACTATCATATCGCTTGTTCGTCAATTCCAGCCATGCTGTATGGAAAGTCTGCTTAGGTAATAATTTATTTCTGAGTTGAGTTTTCATTTGGTCCCACGAACATTTATCCAAGTCTAAGTCGTCGCAGCTTATTAAGGCACTTTTAATGTATTGGTCCATTTTTGCAAAAGCACCTCTCACCCTCCTCCTGTCATTACCACCACAAAACAGTTCAACTTCTTTACACCAATTATTAAACACCGCGAGCAGCAATACCCTTCAAATCATCTGCACATAATAATGTTAACATACCGTAATTTGATTTATCCATGCCTGATGGAAAACAGTCTTCCTCTTCACTGACTTCCCCACTACTCAATTTGGATTCTAATTTTCTCACCTTAGCTCGAAGATCATCCAGTTCTGTCCTTAACTGTTCATCCATGTCTAGCATCTTGTTGCTTTCAACATTAACAGGTTCATAGCGTTTACTCCGTTGAGCGGCTCCTCCATCGCCAATTTGAATGATCTCTGCTTCAAGCTCTCGACCACAGGTAAATTTAAACACAACCTCATCTCCGTTTAAATTCATTGTCCTCAATACTGAAGCTAATTTACTACGAAGATTACTTTTTTTACCTCTCACCGTTTTGCAACCAAGTTTCGATAATGAAGCCGATAGTTCACTAACATTCATGTCATCAATAAACTTCTCGTATTCAGCCATCTTAGATGGATAAAATACGATCATCAAATCACTTCCAGCCACTGGTCACTTCACCAAAGACGTGAGAAAGATGAAATGCGCTGCCACCATGTGTCAGGTCTTGAATTGTCAAAACACAATTTACAGTTTCTGGTTTATTTATGTTCGGGCCGATGACCAAACGGCGATGATACTAACAACAAATACAGAATATGGAAAAATATCTCCAGGAGCTCCAATGGGTGAGGAGTGTATCCTTAAGGTAGATGTGGATGAACTCCAGACTTCTGAATTCGAAGGAAAAACAAAAACTCGGTTCTGGAACTTCCAGACGACAGCAACATCGCTGCTTGGTCACCGGTCTTCTAACTACCGTGATTTTGGGAAACTGGCAATTCCCTCTTTTTACTCTGACATTTCGCTTGCTAGTGCTTCGTGGTCTAGCTGTCAACATCATTAAAGGCTAATTTTCCAGTTTATTACGTGGGTATAATTTTGGTATCATTATGAAGTTATTTTTATATTCATGCAATGAAATTGTACATAAAACAAAGTTTGACTGATAAGCAAATCTTTTGATCTGAGCAGTTTGTGGGCATGGGTCTTTGTGTGGCCTTGGCTATACTAATAAGATTAAACATAGTTATTGAAAGGCCATCGTTCGTTTGTTTGATGTGAATAGACTGTCTGAAATAAGCTCGTCCTTCTTGTGCTTGTGTAGGTAAATTATCAATAAAAATTGACATGTTTATGATTTATATAAGATGGTGTGAGGGTTCTTTTATAAACATTCCAAAATGTTACCAAACAAAGTTTGAATATGTATCACAATAAGCCAAAGATATCGGAAACGTTGATTTTCAGCCAATCACGAGTAAAACAAGCGCATGTGCCACATCTTCACCCGTGGGTGGACAGATGAGATGACACCGACTGTAGTTACCATGATGTAGATGGGTTGATGTCGATTCTCTGTACCGAACTGAATTCAACTAGAATATGCACAGCAGAGTCGATACAACTTCTATTTTCAGCAGTTAATCAAAGCCTGGATAAACTATCAATTTAACAGTAGTATTTATTGTACTTCATGTTGTCGGTCTCTTCTCTTATCATACAGGCGAAACAAGCGAATACGCTTATGCCTAATTGACTTACACCTAACGGACGTTATTCAGTGAAAGGAAAGGATACAATGACCAAATTTTCGTGCCTATAATACTAATGAGTGCCGAATTCCGTCCAAACCTCTTAATTATTACACTGTTTATAGATTTTGATAAACTTAGGATAGTGTTAGCAGAGAAATGCCTTGGAAGGATGTGAGAAGTTATGACCCACCGGAAAAAATCCGCATCCTTGATGAAAACTAATGCATCACGGTAGCAAGTGTCGTGTAAATGTTGATGGTCAGCTGTCTACTGAATTTAGCATAAAATTGTAAAGTAATGCAAGGAAATGTACTATCTGCCTTTCTTTAAATCGTCAGCTGAAAACTCTTATGGACAGAGTCAACAGACTGTAAGACCAAAAGGGCTCTAAAGGGAAATCAGTCTGCGTAGATAGCCAAGTTATAGGAAAAGGTGTTAAATAAACACATTAAATTCAGGAAACGTCACCAGAAAGCAGGAATGAATTTGCTTCTTACTTAAATATTTAGAGATAAAAGACTTCAAAATGCACGAGGCAAGTATTCCACATTATAGTGGTAGCCAAGATAAAACTTTTAGCAAATATCTTTCATTTTGCAGTACTTATGGGTTTTGTTTTGCACAGGACAACTGGAAAGAAGAGAGAAGGATTGAATTTATGAACGGTAGGTACCGGGCATATGTTGATTATGTAGACTTAGTTATGCTGAGCAGAACTGTACAAGATTTCCCAGCATTACTTAGGAGATTGAATCAAACGGTAAGTGGTGTTGGTGTTAAAATTAGCGTTGCAAATCAGAATGTGCGGGAAAGGAACATACTGAAGTAGAGGGTTTAACAAACATGGGAGTTCAGCCCATTAATGATGTTTCCACATTTGGATATCTTGGCACAGTTAATAGGAATGATGGATCTCTTGCAAACGAAACTGCGTAAAGAGTGAAGAGAGCAAATCAGGCTGTGGGTATGCTTAACAAATTATAGTCATCAAAGAGACTTACTGTGCATTTTAAGATATATTTATGTACTTTGTGAGTGAGGTCAGTGTTAGTCAATGGAAGGGAACCTTGTTATGACATCAGAACATTTTCTTGATGTTCTGAAAATAAAAAATTACTGGAGAATACTTAGTTTTAATGGCAAGATCACATTCGTAATGAAATTATAAGAGGTCGCAAATGTTCCATTTATAAATGGAAAATTGATGTCTGATCGGTGGCCATGGCTAGGATAAGTACCTTGATTATAGACTGAAAGGATTTTAAGACAGGCTCAAGATTCCTTAAGGTTCTAGAAGACCAGCCTGGTTAAGGACCATAAAAAAGTGGTTAGGGATCGCTCAAAAAAGCAAGAGACAGTTACTCATTTGTAGTTTGCGTAAATTTGGCTGAGGTTGGAATGTTAAAAAGAAAAAAAAGCGCTAGTTTTTGTTGAAATCTCCCGTTTTCTCTCTCTCTCTCTCTCTCTCTCTCTCTCTCTCTCTCTCTCTCTCTCTCTCTTCTCTCTCTCTCTCTCTTTGAGTCTATTTCTAGTGCCAACTGTTGTAACTTGTAAAAATCGAGAGTCCTAAAATTACTAATGGTACGCTACAATTCAGTGTGGGTCTACTCTGTGCTGTGCTCTGCAGGCCAATAAAAAATCATTAGCCATAAGGCCCTTTCAGAATGCTGCGAAATTCGAATAACACATCAAAGCAGTTCACACATCTACACCACTATTACTTGATCGGACGGACCAGAAAAAGTAAGTATACTTTAGTTTAACGGACCACTGAACTGATTAACAGCTCTCTAGGGCTGGCCCGGAGGATTAGATTTATTTTACGTGATAAGAACCAATGGCTACCTATTTGGGACCTACAGCTTTTGTGGAATCCGAACCACATTATAGCGAGAAATGAATTTTTCTATCACCAGAAATAAATTCCTCTTATTCTTCATTGGCTCGGAGATGGACACCAGAAGCATTCAATGACTCCCTATTGGTTTGTCTTTTCCTTTGCAGCTTACTCCACTTTGTTCCTTTCTCCTCCTTACCTCGGAATCCTAGGGGCCATTTGCCCATTGGTCTTTAGACTTGAAAAACACCTGACTTCAGATCATTTGAAATTTTATTATTAGTTTTATCAATTGTTCTTGAATGGAAGAAAAGAAAATATAACTAGCATTAGTGGTATTATAGAAATGCACGGATCAAGTGTTTATATAGATCCAGAAATCTACAAGCTGTTGATCAGAAAGCGTCACAGGAAAAGACAGTTCATGCAGATGCAAAAGCCACAAATAGGCTGTTTTACTCATTGCTACTTGTTCTGTGGAGCATTAATAGCACCCCCTCTGACAGTTTCCTCTGCGTAGGAGACGCTCTTTAGCCTTGGCAGGCACCTCTTCTAGAACGACACTCCGAAATCAAACAAGTGGGTGGAAAGGACCCTTTAGCCTTGGTGGGCAACCCTTCTCCAGCCTTGGACTGTGCCATAGCCATTGTACCGTGGCCTTCCGTGGTCTTGGGTTTGAATTCCCTTGACTGCAGGGTACAATCAGGCATTTTTCCTGTTTTTTTTTTTTTTTATTTTCCTGTTTTTCCTGTGAAGGACAGGCTGATGAGAAAGCAAGAGTTGCTTGGTGGTTTATCAAGAAAGCACCTTCTTTGCTTAATCTTTTCCTTCCAAGCTTTTTATAATTTCTAAATCCATCCTGACTGTCCTCACCCAGTTGCTGTGACAAACCTGGTGGGTTTCTTATTTGCCTGACAAGGTGTCCCGGCTCCACCTTGGCGACTAGTTGCTTCTGGCACTTTTTAATGACATATGGTCAGCTTTATTATCCTCTCAATGAAATTATCGTTAGTAATGTAAATACTGCTGTTGTTGGATTTATTATTTGTTGTTCTGTTGATTTTTACTATGCTGCTGTTATTATGAATCTACTTAATAGTTTTGCTTCTAATTTTATGTTCTTAATTTTAATTCTTTCGGGAAACATTGAGCTGAACCCTGGGTCTACTACTTATTACTGTAAGAAAAATTGCAGAGTGATTTACTCAAAATTAATATTCAAGGCACAAGGTCAAATTTTCTTGATCTCCAGAGTTATGCCTGTATCTATTATTTCATGTTTTTATCTGAGACACTTGTAGGTAGTAATAAGTCAAAGGATTTTGCTGTTTACTGCAATCCAAATACTGAAGATTCCATATATGACTGCCTCTTGGCTCAGTCACAGAATTCAAAAGCTTCATTTGTTATTTGTGGTGTTTGTGGAAATTGCAATGCAAAGCACAGCAAGTGGCTTAATTCAGATTCCAGAGGTCAATATGGCTGGTCTGCTCTTGAGTTCTGTGTATCCCACAATTTTGTTTGGCTAAATGAGGAGCCCATGCATATTTCTGATAATAAAATAGACCTCACATTCACAAATGCTCCAGCAATCGTCAAGTCCAAGGTCTGCGAGTACATAGGCACTTCCAACGATTTTGCCATTGAGATGTATATATCTGTCAATCAATATATTCCTAATGCCACCATTGGAAAAATGGTCTGGCTAAAATCTAGAGCCAACTGGGATCACATTACTGAAGTTTGTCAGGCACTCAACATTTCAGATGCTATGGTAGATCCAAATCCCGAGAAGTTAAATGAAATGCTGATGGCTATTTTAGTGAGATATTTCCATAGAAAGGTCATCAAATACAGGGACAAATGACCATCCATGGTGTGATGATACATGTAAACGAGATTACCACGACATACAGACCAAATTCAGCACGTGGAGACGAAATTGTACACATGAAAATTACACAATTTTTTCTGAATCTTTCCGTGCTGCGAATAAAATTTACCACATAGCTGAGAGAAATTATAATAATAACTTGAAGAGAAAACTCGTCTGTGGTGGACCATATTGGCATCATCTAACAGATGATGGTAGATTGGTTATTGGCTCTAAGGAAAAGGTTGAACTACTTCATCAAGCTTTTGAAGCTAAGCAACCAGCTGAGGATGGCCCTTTCCCTGATACTTGACATCCTGAATCTTGATAGCTGGGGTGGTGAAGATCCTAGCGGTTTTTTCCTTTGTTTTTAAAAAAAAGTTTTTAGTTTGTTGTCTCCTGAGATTAGCAGATTCTATAGATTTTTGTGTCAATGTAGTAACTTTGCAGATGAGCATAAGCTTAGTAATACAGTGACTATTCCAAAGACTGGCATATCTGCAGACAGCAGTAACTACAGGACAATTTCTGTTCTCCATGTGCCTCCAAAGTTGCAGAAAAAACTTATTTTTAAGCCACTTTATGAGTGTGTGGAATCTAAAAGATTGTTAGTTAATAGTCAGTATGCACAAAGGGAGCAGTTGGTTGCCCCCGATGCTCTGTTAGATTTGATGTGTCATTTGAAAGAGCACCTTGATAAGGGTTTTGAGTGAGAGTAATTCAAACAGATTTGAGTGCTGCTTTCAATTTAGTGAATCACAAGGTACTTATTATAAACTTCAGAATCTTGGAGCGGGCAGATATGTTTTAGGATTACTTCAATATTTCCTTACAGGTAGGCAGCAGCAAGTTAATGGGATCTTTAACAAACCAAAGCTATTGTGTCTGGAGTTCCACAGGGTAGTGTTCTTGGTCCGCTGTTATTTCCAGTGTACACAAGTGATATGGTCGTTGGCCTGGAAAACAAGATTGTTCAGTATGCTGATGATGCAACACTTGTAGGTGTAGTAAAGTCTTCACTTATAAGAAATAAAGCTGCCCTTCGACTCAGTCTTGACATGGAGAGGATTAGCGAATGGTGTAGTCGGTGGGGTATGAGTCTGAACTCCAATAAAATGAAAATTATTGATTACCTGATCTCATACAGATTTTCCATCCCATCCTCCCCTTGAGGAGGATGGGATTCTGCTCAGTGAGTCTGAAGATTTAACTATTCTTGATGTAACTTTTTACTCACATCTTACTTTTGAGAAACGTCTAATGAAATTGTCAGAAAATGCAACATGGAAGTTAGGCATTGTACGTAAGTCCTCACATATTTATAACAGTGATAAAATCAATGAAACTTGTTTTAGACCATTTGTCTTAACTTTACTAGAATACGGTTTCCCATTGTAGGTGTCTGCTTCTGCCAGAGATTTATCTCTTTTAGGTAGAGTGGTTCGTGGGGTAAGTTTTTGTTTCCTAACAATAGCAGTTATGACTTGGACCATCAACGGATTGTCTATTGTTTGTCAATTTGTCATAAGTTGTATTTTAATAGAGATCTTTAACATTCACAATTGATCCCTGATCCTCTTTTCAGTGCACCTTGTTTTAGGTCATTAAATTTTGTACTTCCTTTACTGAGATACTGTTCTCCAGTGTGGATGTCTGCTTCTGTAGATAGAGTGGTTCGTGGTGGTAGGTTTCTGTTTCCTAATATAAGCAGTTATGACTTGGACCATCGACGGGATGGTCTCTTGTTTGTTACTTTTTCATAAGTTATATTTCAGCAGAGGTCTTTCACATTCACAATTGATTCCTGATCCCCTTTATCTGCCGAGAGCAACCAGATTTGCTGAACAGCAGCACCAGTATACAGTAAATAAATGTGCCTCGCTGTCGAACTTCTCAGTTCCAGAGGTCTTCTATTCCTCACACCGATGGACTGTGGAACTTCTAAAGTTCAGGCGAAGATGCAACGCATTACTAACCCAAAACATTCCTCCTTATATCCTAATGATTTACGTACATTTTTCTACTTATTTATTTATTTGTAAATGTATTTTTTTCGTCACTTTCTGTATTTCACACTACTGTCTGTTACTTCTTTCTAATTATAACAAATTCTTAGGAAGCTTGAATTTCAAGTCTGTGGCCCCTGTCGGCTTGTTTCATATGAAAGAGGTTCATGCTCAGAATAATAATAATAATAATAATAATAATAATAATAATAATAATAATAATAATAATAATAATAATAATAACGTTCCATTTTTTTTTAACTTTGGCTGTTCTGATGCGTAAATCGTCCGATTTATGATTTGGTCCTTTTTGAAGTAGTTTATCATACACCCTCAAAGTCTTAAAACAGAGGTTCAGGTTCAAAGAGCTGAATATGTTTCACTCTGGGTTTGCAGATATGGTCTTGATCTGCCTGAAAACTACTCAAAAATGTCTTGAAAATTTCCTTTTCGTACAAAAAATTCATGACGTCAACATTCGTGTTACTCATCGTGCAGGTAGCTCGAGTCACCCCCTAAATTTCAGTGAAGACGGTGTGCGCTGATGCCGGTGGCCTCAGACACAAGTCAGTCATCAGAAAACCACGTGATGAATGTCACTTATTTGCTTGTCGAGGAGTCTTGTTTTTGGACTTTTTATCTGGGGCTCAGTATTTTGTGCCTTTTTGTCCAACTTGAATTCACCAGCCCACTTCTTAATGGTGGAATAGAAAGGAGAATCATTACCAAGTGTATTAATCAAGTCTTCATTGATTTCTTCGGTGGTCAGGCCCTTCTTTCGCCCATGATTAATCACCTCGCGGCCTTTTTCTTGCTCAGTGTTGAGATTTTTCTTGCACCTAGTAACTGGGATTGTGTAAGAAAACCGAGTGAGTTCTTTTGCAATCATATAAGTGGTGTAATATGCAGTCACATTAAGTTCTAGGTTGACCATATCTTCGTGGACTAGGCCGAAAATTTTTTTTAAGACCTTTATGGGTCTAACTCCCATTTCAGCCTGTTACAGACTGTCGTGAAAGCGAGGGTAGGTCGCTCAAGTCTCTCTCTCTCTCTCTCTCTCTCTCTCTCTCTCTCTCTCTCTCTCGTTGTAGAGTTTGTTGTATCGCTCCATTTACTTATTTACCATTGTAAATGAATCGTAAACATTTATGACAACTGGCCAGAGACGATGCCTCGAAATCCAGTGGAAGTATTACTATTGTTAGCAATTTATCTTGAGATTAAATGAAGTAGACCTTGCTATTTTCACAAACAACCACTGACAATGTTTCACATAACAAAGAATTCGGGTCAGTTGTGTTCGTGGACGTATCTGTTGGTACTTAACCAGGTGGACTGAAACGAACGGTTCCATTTTCTGAGGAATTTCGTCCATGTATATTGGATGGCGTCAATATTTTATCTGTAGTGTACACTTCCTCCTTCCTGCCTCAGCTTATGATAAATCAAACAACAAGCTATTTTCGGTATCGCGTGGGTGTGTTATAAATCTCAGAAAAATGTCGGAATGTAATGGTCGACTTTTATTATGTCGGTAACTTTTTTATGTATTATTGTATACCTTCGTTCGTCGCATCGGAGATTTGTCTTCTGTTCATTTGCTAAGTATGAAATAAGAAAGTTAAATGTTGCAGTAGATTAATTTTATACTGAACGTATATATGGAGAGATCGGTTGTGATAATGATGAATAGCAAAATTCTTGTTCTGTTTTCATATCTTTTTTTTTTTATGCCGTACGAGTTAATGATTACCGAGGTCCATGGCTCTTTTTTTTATTGAATTATTAGTCTCATTATCTTATGCGCAGCAAAATTATTTTATAGAGCTTCTCTAAGACAATTTGATGAATGGTCTTTGTAACCGAAAACTCTTTAAAAATGGGGAAACAGTGGATATGATGATTTCTGTAATATTTTCTTATGTTAAGTCGGAGCACTTTTCCATTGCGCTCTCATACTAACCTCTGGGTACGTCATCCTTTTTTGTTAACTTGAAAAAATAGAGAAACTGTTGAATTAAAACATCTATTATTATAGTAAACCAGAATTATTTTTCTCCCAGATGTTTTACAAGGAATCTGGATGTATAACCCCCCTTTTTAGCGAGAGTTTACTTAAAAGGGAGGCCAACCCTTTGAGAGCTGATAGTTAGCTCAGTGGTCTGGTTAAACTATAATAATAATAATAATAATAATAATAATAATAATAATAATAATAATAATAATAATAATAATGACTTAAAAGGGAAAATAAAAAAAGGAGGAGTAAAAAATGGTGGGGCGGGGGGGCGGGGGAGCGAATGGGGAGGCGAATCGGTGAAGGGTATAGAGATGGAGTGACTTTGCCCCCTGGCCGTTTCTCCCTCTCTCACTCTCCCTTTCTGGGGCTCGTTCCCCAAAGGACCATAGCAGCCGTTCTCCAACAAACAAGAACTCGCCTCTTAACGAGACAGCCAAAGCACCCTCCCAAATTATAGTCCAGGGTTAGACATGGGTTGTTGCTCCAAGGGGGGCCGAGAGGGCTAGCCCTGGTTTTCGGGGCAGGAGTTATATAGCTGGGTGTGCGGCAAGACACTTAAAAAGCGGTACAATGCAGTTTTGCAAAGAAGTAGACCATATTTCGTCAATTTTCAGTTTTTTGGTTTTTTCAGTGCTTATCATTGCGGAGCTCTTTGAAGGGAGAGATCTTCAGTGGTTGAAATGGGGCGTTCGTTAATCATAGTGGAGAGAGAGAGAAAGAGAAGGAGAGAGAGAGAGAGAGAGAGAGAGAGAGAGAGAGAGAGAGAGAGAGAGAGAGGTGGGGGTGGGGTAGGAAGATTATACGCAGCCATACTAGGCAGTAACGGCTTAGTATCATTGACTGCAATGCCCATAGATAACGAAAGAGATGGAGGATTACCTCATTGAGGTCCTCCCTAAGAGAGAGAGAGAGAGAGAGAGAGAGAGAGAGAGAATCATCTAATGTTGTGTGGTTCCCGAAGCTGAACAGAATTGCCCCTTACCCACTTGGTCAAACTACTGGATATAGCGTCTCTTTAGTGCCTTTATCAGCGCGATGCCATAAAACCCCTGGCTTACATTATAACAGCATTAACTGAAAAGTTCGGCCATGTCGAGTGCCGAAAAGTACCCTTGTAACGCCATTATTTGTAAAAAGATAAATGTCCTTGGATTTTATTACAAATGTGAACATTATCATATGTTACTCGGCCTTCTATTACGTTCAGTAACGAAATTAGACGGAGGTTATCTGTTCATACGTGTCATTTTTAGTTTTCTGTAAAAGGAAAACCATTGAGATGGCTATTTGTCTGTCCGTCTGCACTTTATGTCCGCCCTCAGATCTTAAAAACTACTGAGGCTAGAGGGCTGCAAAATGGTACGTTGATCATGCGCCCTCCAATCATCAACCATACCAAATTGCAACCCCCTAGCCTCAGTAGTTTTTATTTTATTTAAGGTTAAAGTTAGCCATGATCGTGCGTCTGGCACCGCTAAAGGTGCCAACAACATGGGCCACCACCGGGCCGTAGCTGAAAGTTTCGTGAGCCGCGGCTGAGAGTTTCATGGGCCGTGGAATATTTTGGAGGATTTAAGTGGAGAGATATTGCTCTCAGTGTTTTCTGACAAACTGCTTGTTAGGAAAATGTAATTATCTTTTATGTCCATTTTGTGACTATTATGAATATACCCATAAACTTCAAATTTGATTTTTGGTAAAGATCATTATCAGGCTACTTTCTTTGTTGATTATCAGCAGTTATAGAGCTAGATCGCTCCTTGAGTTTTATTACTTTCCCTTCCATTGCCCGGATGGCAGCAAATATTTTAGACATTTGTTGCTCATAAAATGTTCCGTTTCTTATTCGATTTCAATAAAAGATTTTTGTTATAAAATCTCTCTCTCTCTCTCTCTCTCTCTCTCTCTCTCTCTCTCTCTCTCTCTCTCTCTCTCTCTCTCTCTCTCTCTGCCTAGCATGATCCTGTGTCCTCCCTATGTCGCTAAGTTATTATCAGGAAGAGGTTTGAATTAATTTACTCATCCGTTTGAGAGTCAGGCAGTATTCTGCACATGCCATCATTGCCTGGGTGGTTTGGTCTTTATCCTTATCACATCTGACTGAAAGGGATGATATCACATCTGACTGAAAGGGATGATAAAACATCTGACTGAAAGGGATGAACTGCTAACACTGTGCAATGGTGATGTGCTACTAGAGCGTTATTCACAAATAGTAATTAACTTTTTTGCGGGCGGCATTAATAAATCAATTATTCTCATTGTTATTATTTTGAAAGTTGGTACTAGTTGCCTCTGCTTGTGTAATTTGCAGTCCAGTAGCTTATGGAGCAACAGTGCATATCTACTCTCTCTCTCTCTCTCTCTCTCTCTCTCTCTCTCTCTCTCTCTCTCTCTCTCTCTCTCTCTCTCATTTGCATTCGATTACAAATTCTCCTTTGACATGTAATCTCTATCTTTTATAGATTACATGGAATATGCCTATAATTGTTCAGTATAGATGAGTTCTTATCTGTTTACTGCTTTTTGTCAGAGTTCGGTCATCTTGAATTTCAAAATGGATTAAGTTTAGCCGCCACGTTCACATCCGTATATGAAACAGAAATATTTCTTAATATCTGCCTTTTGATGCTATTGATTTTAAAGTCAGAACTGTGAAAATATAAAATCTCAATCTTCCTTTTCATAAAAATATTTTATTTTAGATATAAGAAATTAAAGCTATATTTAATCATATACTCTCAGTGTTGTATTGGAGAAAGACGAAGCAAATGACAAGAAAGAAGCTGTGGCCTAAAGGTCAAGCGCCTGCAGCCTTTGCTCCTGAACGAACAGTTTATAACATTTCAGAAACTGCTTGCAATATTTTATTCGATATGTAACATTTAGCACTAAATTTAGTCATGAAATTCTCAGTGATGTGTTGGAAAAAAATAGACATGAAAACAGGAAAGGTTTTTGCAGTCTAAAGTTCAAACACCCCTAGTTAAGCATGGATGCACAAAAATTGTATTCAGTTCAAAGGTTGTTTATGTGCGCGTTTACATGTGTAAGTATGCTCCTGTTAAGGAGATTCCTACTGCAAGAGCTACATGGCACGGGCCCCGTAGGGGGATAATGCTGTCAGTGCACCTCACGTGGTGCACTGTAGGCATTACTTAATAAGGGTCTTTGCAGCTTCCGTTTGGCCCCTAGCTGCAGCCTCTTTCATTCTTTTTACTGTACCTCCGTTCATATTCTCTTTCTTCCATCTGACTTTCCACCCTCTCAAACAATTGTTTCATTGTGTGACCGCGAGATTTTCCTCCTGTTAAACCTTTGAAACCTTCTTACTGTCAATTTCCCTTTCAGCGCCGAATGACCTCATAGGTCCCAATGCTTGGCCTTTGGCCTAAATTCCATATCCTATTCTATTCTACCTTGCACGGGCATAAAAGGAAAATTCTAATCAGCATCTTTTTTATGTGTGTATGTTAGTATGGGAGGTGACTTGCGAAGGTGATAAAAATAATCTGAGTAATGTCCTGGAATCACAGTGTTCTGACGTTGATTTTCCTTGGAGTTCCTTTGATGAGCCTTTGCTAGGTTCTTTTGGCTTCATTAAATAGTGTTATTTTTATCATTACGTGCGAATTTAAAAGAAAAAATGTTACGTGGGTATTTTATATTCACTTCGCCAGCCGTTTTTGCATCCGCACAATTCATTTGTTTTTGTTTTTAGTTTACGGTTATACGTGATTACCAGGATAATCTATCAAAGTAGCATTAATTTAATGAAAAGATTATATATATATATATATATATATATATATATATATATATATATATATATATATATATATATATATATATATATATATATATATATTTACTTACTTTCGAGGTAATAAAAATTTTAGTTATTTATGACTTGATGTCTTTTTGCGTCTTTTTAACTGATAGTCTTTTGATGCGACCATTTTATCATCTGTATTGTGAGTGGTACAGGCTGAAACTGTTAATTGATGTTTAAACCCACTTTTATCTTTCATAGGCTTTATGGACACTCTGTTTGCGGAAGCGTTCACCTCTATAGGAATGTAGATGAATCGTTATTTTTGCTATTATTAATCAAGTTATTCCATGATGCAACAACTTCTTTCAAAGGGAAAATTGTGTTCAAAGGTATGTTTTCAAAAAGCAGTACAAAGCGATTATATCTACTTAGGGTATTAATCTAGCAAATTAGGATTACTATCATGTTAGGCACTGCCCACGAAGTTTAGTGGTCCGGTTCAGGGGTAATGTATCACAATGAGATCCGTAAACTGGCAGTGTAAGTTGGCTGTTAAAAAAATGCGTTATGGAAAGAAGTAATTTCCTGATACATTTAAAAGTTTCAACATTCAGTTTTCTTTTATTCGGCATAAGTGCATGTATATGGTGTTGACACGTTTTCGTATAATGTTGCTAATTCTTTTTTATATTCCTCTTCAAGGGACAGACTAAAACTGGATGCTTCGTATAGCAGAGTTGTACAGCAAGTTTTTTTTTTTTTTTTATTTATCACTGATATCCTAGAATTGTGTCCTCTCGTATCACAAGCCTGCCATAATACCAACTTTTTTTTATCCTTGTCATTGGTCAGGCTCGGACTGGCGCCTTCTCATATCAGAACCCATTCTTGATGGGAAAGTGTTTTCTGTTCTTTGTCACGGAACAAGATTGTTCCGTGTCTCTTCATATCGGAGGCCGTCATTGATGCTTTTTTTTCCCCGCATCTTGAGGTAGACTTCTACCGTGGTGGCAATATTTTAACCCCTTTATGGGAAGACTTGAATTGGCATCCTCTCATGTCAGAGTTATGCTGCACAGCAGTATTTTCGCTCTTCACAGGGCAAACTTGAACTGCTTCTTCTGATGTCCTGAGCTTGAATTGAATGCAATTTCTTTTTCTTGGCTGCTGGTAGACTTGAGCTTGATATTAATAATCTTTTCCTTGTTATATGGCATAACCAGACTTACGTCCTCTGATAGGAGTCATTTTTTATGTGTATTGTGTGTAGGAGTGTCACAGACTTTAAAATGCTTCCTTTTGCATCAGTCTTTCCACGATCCTTCATTACAGGGTATACTCGATCTAGCGTCCTCTCCTAATAGTCTTGCCTTGATAATATTTAATTTTCCTTGGGAAAGGACAAGGTAGAACTCGGTTCTGCCTCGACTTTAATTTTTTCTCATCAAGGAACAAACTAGAACTGGCCTCCTCTCATACAAGTCCTGCCTTGAATACAATTTTTCTCTCGTGAAGGGGCAAACTAGAACTGGCCTCCCTCATATCCTTTAAAGAGCAAACTAGTACTGGCCTCCACTCACGTTAGTCCTACAATACCTGCAATTTTTTTCCTCATCAAGTGTCGGAATAGGCGCGGCCTCCTTTAGCACCAGTCTTGTTTTGATTGCAATTTTTTCCTTATGATGCGCATTAGAAGTATTTCTTCATCATGGGACAAACTAGAGCAGGCCTCCTCTAACATCAACCATACCTTTACTGCAATTTTTTCATCATCAAGGAACAAACAAGAACTGGCCTCGTTAAACATCAGCCCTGCCTTTACTGCAATTTTTTTTTCATCAACAGGAAAACTAATTGGCCTCATCCCACATAAACTCTGCCTAGATAACAATTTTTTTTTTTTATCAAGTTCTACCTTGACTGCAATTTTTCCCTTATAAGGAGCAAACTAGAACTGGCCTATCATATCAGTCCTACCTTGATTGTAATTTCTTCCCCCTTCAAAAGACAAGGAAGGAGCAAAATATAACTGGCCTCCTCTCACATTATTCCTTTTCCACACATATCGGTCCTTTGAATGAAATTTTTTCTTATCAAAGGGCAAACTAGAATTGGCCTATTCTCATACCACTCTTGCCTTGATAATTTTTTTTCCTCCGTTATGGGCATGCTTGAAATGGCATCCTTTCACATCAGTGTCATAACTTGACAGAAGTCTTGATCCTTGTCATAGGGAAAAATTGCCATTTCCTCATATCAGAATTCAGTATTCTACGATCCTAGCTGCGAGAGTTGTACTTGTTTTGGTTGCCTGCAGGAAAGCAAAGGTGTTATTCCTCTTCATACTTACCTTTCTTCTTTAGTTTTTGGTGCCCTCTTACCTGTTCTCACATTGTTCGTTAAGCAAATCTCTACTCTTTCTTAGCCATATCTTCTAGTTTTGCTGATTTTTTCTCTACTTCTTAATTGGCTTTCTTAGGTGATCCAATGCCTTCAGCTGCTCATAAAGTACTCGTAAGTTGGTCAGTATGCATCTGGTTTTTATTATATGATTAGCATCGTGTCTCAGTAGCCCTGTCAGAGTAGTTCGGTATGAAGACATGTCTAGTGTAATTCTGTGCAACCCGAATATGTAAAAGAAAATGCGTTAAGTATATCAGTAGATTTATGAGATTAGGTATTCCTGTTCATATCATATGAAAATCTTGATAATGTGGCGCACTTTTTACAGGAAGTGATAAATTGATAAATATAATTTAATGCATTCTTTGTCGAACTCTGGCGAATTCTTTCAGGCAAAATTTATGACTTAATTGTAGAAGTGTATAACATTTTACTATTGCCCATGGCAACATTAAATACGATGCTTTTAATCTATAATGAGAAGTCTGGCCTGCAATTTAATCCCCAATTTATTGGTATGATATCATTAATTACTTCATTCTTGCAGTATAGAGATTATGTTGGTAATTTAGATGTCCACTTCCAGATTCTACTCAAATAGATGGCATCTCTACAGCCGTAAACGGCCAACATCTGGGTTTTCTTAAGAAATTAGTTGTAGTGTGTATGTATGTATGTATGTATGTATGTATGTATGTATGTATGTATGTATGTATGTATGTATATACATATACACTTTTGAAAGCTCAGCCTGGAAGACATTATCCATCTGTGATTTTCAGTGTTCTGGACTGAAATTCCCAGCACCATGCCCTTCAGTTCCGTCAGTAACCCACTGCAATTGGCTAATAACCAGTTACGCAATTCACTGCGTAGGTTACTAAGCAGTAATGGTTTTATCGGGACGTGCCCATATCACCTTGTCCTCTCCTGAGATTCATAAACGGGTCCTTTAGCTAGTATTGAGAGCCGAGCAGTGTAGTGAAACCAATATATAAAATAAACATTATATAGCCGTGAAACTCAGAAAACTATGGAAATACAAAGCTAGAAATAGTTTACGTTTGTTGTTCCCTGGACTAACTTAATAAAAATCCTTTATGTACTAGTGAGTTCTTTAATATTTGCTTAGGATTTGTTGCAGTCCAAACACATGGCAGTTTAGAGCCAATATAGCATAAATCTTGGTAATCAATCTGGACTGCATGCTTAAATGTAAAGACCTTCTTGACCGTTGATTGCAAAGTGGACAGAGAATCAACATAAGGTAAAAATTTACTCTGATAAGTTTGTAACAGGATCAATAGCGTTCTCAAGAGTTATTGGAAGGATGCATAATGTAGGCGATCTTTTCAGTCAAAAGTGAACCTTGATTCATTGTTACGTTTGTATTGAAACATTTTTTTTCATTTTATATTCAACCCCATGGTATACTTCTGTATTGTTATTTGGGGTGTTTTTAGCTATCATGAATTCATAGTTATATAATGTAGAATTATTTATAATTTCTCATGTTGAATACGCTCTACTCCTCAAAGGGGTACACCCAGAAATCTTGGACCGGTTCCCAGCAAGACTTTTACAAATTCATTTGCTAACCTCATTCCCTTCTCCAACAAAACTGCGACCAATGACCACGTATGCAATTTGCCCTACAGATCAACAGAGACACAATTTGAGTTTTTTCAGGAAAACGGATTATTCGCTCTCCCATGGCTACATACTGTAGCATAATTCTCAGGATTCTGAGCGGGAGGGTTTTGATTCCCTGGCGAGGCGAACCGTTTTAGGCATGTTCCCTCAGATCCTCTTGCTCCACAGTTGACTTAACGAATGAATTAAGTCTAAAGTGACCC
>NC_089788.1:56629547-56654547 GCF_040412425.1 Macrobrachium rosenbergii
GTTTTATACGCCCTGTCGCCTTTAACAATTAAAGGAAAATAAAGCCTATAAAAATAAAAATCGGCCACAAAATCATTCATGCTGAAACATCTTTTCCTTTATCTTTCATAGGAAATATACTGAAGGTAAAACTCCAGCTTTATTTATATGTTTTAACGATTTTTATTTTTCAGTACGCACATTAATCCGGTAATTAGGGTGTGGGAGAGGCGAAAACACCGTTGCATCTCCATATTTCTTTTCATGAACGACTTTATTTTGATGTAGACGCCAATGGTGCGGAGAACCTGATGCCCTCACCTGCCCCGGTCTCTATGGAAACATTAAAAATAAAGTAAGGAGGAGTGAAGGTTAACAGAATGTTACAGGCAAAAGAAAACATAAGCAAGAAGAGAATTCCATTGTTTGGCAGTTGAGAAGAAAAGGATGAAATAGTTACCGTTGTTTGTTATCATGTGGGGTGGATGACATGAAATTTCTTAAAGACAGTATTTTGTAAGGGCTAAGTGTGCTCATAATAAAAAAGATCGCTGTTTGGAAACAATCCCCACTATCTTTATTGGTTTTTACTTCATTTCCCCCCAGTTTTTCGATTTTCGTTATAAAATTATCCTTTTTATTTAAAGGGAAAATATTTTCCAGACTTGCGTGGAAAAATAACAACATACAATAACTTAAAAGCAACATAAAGGACTAAATAAAACTATATATATACATATACATACATATAACATATATATATATATATATATATATATATATATATATATATATATATATATATATATATATATTTTTTTTTATATATATATATATAATATATATTTTTTTTTTACGAATTTCCCTGGGTTATATGATTTCTAGAGATTTTTACAGACCGGCAACGGAAACTTTATTTATTTGGCCTTGGAGTTCTCACTTACGTAAAGGGAAATCGTAAAAGACAAAGAAAAAGGGATGATTTTAGGAGCTGAAGGCTCTACTTCATAAGGAAATGTCACGTAAATACTTGGGATAAATTAAGGAATTATATTTACAAAAAGAAAAGCATCAGAAGGGAAAATGGGTAATTGAATTGTTAAAGGGCTTGTAACGCCTGAAGATCCTCCTACTGGAGTCTTGAATAGGGGCAAGGCACAGTCCAAGATGAGTCCACTGCGAATAGGTCCCTCTGCAAGAGAGATTTACACCTTACACGACAGTAAAGGAAAAATATAACACAGAATATGACTCGAGTCTGCACTGAGGGTGCCAAGGACTCGAGGAATAACTGAACACTTTACACTAGAACATGAAACACTGCAAAAGGCACTGAACAAATGACACAAGGATGAGAAAACAATACTGGCACTCGGTAACACTTCAAAAGGGCAAACTGTCGTGACTGAAAAGGCCTCCACTCGTACTTTACCTGGGCGGGGGGGAGGTGGGGGGGCGGTGTTAGGGGGGCTCTGGCGTAGAAGGACGACAGGCATTCACACGCGTGACATCATACTGAGGTTCCTGGGTAGGCCCTTTCGAGGATAACTGTAGGACTGGGCCCGCAGTTGGAGGTGGACTGTATATAAGGGCCTGAATTCGAGGACTGTAGTACTGGGTTCATGTCAGGAGTCTGGTGTGGACATCTGGGTGAAGGGTGACCTCTCAGTGACTTGTATCACTCGCCCACATGTACAGCTAACTGCTAACTGCAAAGATGTCTCTGTCCAAGGCCCTTTTAAGGCCTCTGTCCAGTGTAGGGGCCCCAGTAATGGGCCCAAGTGGTAGCGGGCTAAGGATGTCACTCGTCCAGGTGTTCCAGCCATCTGCTTGTATTCCCCAAGGTATTCGTACGGAAAGACAATCCAGCCAGCTCAATCTGCCTTCGGAATGGTTTTCTTAAACTGCTTAGTTGAACTAAGCTGCTTAAGGGAGTGACAGTCAGCCTCTCATCCTCGACCTTATTGACTGTGCCTTCTGAATGATTGTCCCAGGCAAAAAAAAGGGGACAGATTGGGATGTTGGTAATTTTAATGTGTTGGTGACTAGGTCAATTGGGGTCGCCTGTGCAACGACGAATTTACTCTCAATAGCTTAAGGCAAGTATGAGCCGACTTTTAGCGATTATTTTATTTTCACTAAATTCAAGGCTAAACTAAAGAAAGCTGAATGGCTGCTATGCTACAACTTCTTGATAATTATAATAGCTCCCCACAGAAGAAAACATATGCACCTTCATTCAGGTGCACATGTTGATATTCAAGAAGTCGGCAACGAGCTTTATTCTATTTTTCTCCCAATACGCAATGCAGAAACATATTTTACTTTTAATATTATTACGAGGTATAATTTTACTTTATTCCTAACACATATTATGAAGCAATTTACTTTAACATGGCACATTTATCTCGAGTAACTTCAACATATCTGTTACTTTAAGATTACGCGGTTAAGGTAGTTTTGAGGCAAGTGACAGAATACAAAATTAATTTATATATACATTCCTTAAATTCTAAATGAAAAATATAGCAGCATGCTGTTAGTTTGCCTTTAAGAGGCTTCTTAATATTATGATACATTTCTCATGTTACTTCTCTCTCGAGTACAAATGGGCGGTGCCTAACATGGCACTGTCTTGGTGGCACTGAGTGCCTAAGGAATGATCAGGGGAAACGACTGGTTCTTGCGTGATGATGAAGGATATTAAGGGAGCTTTAACATTACACATTCTGACACAATTACTTCAATGACAAGAGAGAGGTGGTACTGAATTTATAGATGCCTAATGGCACTTCCTCTGCATAGATGAGGGATAACATTTTGCGTAAATTACACATTCTTTGAGGCTGGGACTCGGGATTTATCATAAAACGAATAATAACAAAGTAATTATTACTGTCGTAAAACGTAAACAGATGCTGATTAGGTATGCCATTTTATTGTCTTACCTTAGCCTATGGAAAATGGCTAGGATTATTCCTTGGCCCAAGGCGGCCACAAAGATAGCTAGAGGGCGCGACTCCTCTGGCAGAGGAATAACGGCACGGTGCCAAAGTGGCACTTGTATAAAATAACTGATAGCGAAGGCATTTCATATTTTTAAATGCATCATGCTGTATTAAGTGTGGAATGAGAAGTCGTAAGACTTAGATAGTTGGTACATCTGTCAATGGCCCTCTGTATGAGCAGAAGGGATTAAATTAAAATGGGAAGGGGGGAGGGCCTTGATGAGGCATAAAATAAAAGTGAGTAAATCAAAAGTACGAAAGGGAAATGTTAAAGGGAAAGAATAAGGGATAGACTTACAAAAGAAATAAAATAGAAAGGTGACGGACCTTGACATCCTCTTCTGAATAGAGGTGCCAAAAGTTTTCGTAGGATAAGGGGGGATGGCACTCTGCCAATTCGACACAGGTGCCAGGGGAGCTCGAGAGCTCTCTTTAAGCTACCTGGAATTATCTATGCCTATGGGATTTCCTCCACGGACCTCTCTTACTGTGATGATTTTTCTCGGTCGGGGGAATTGGTGGAACCGAACCCTGGGGGGGATTTGGAGTGCCACCTATGTTGGCTTCTTTGACAGCAGACACAGGGACTTTCTTTGACAACTCGACCACAATCCGTCACAGTTCCTTGAGTTCATCGGCCAGTTGGGAATTGGCAGAATCATTACTCATGGACGTGTTGGCGGCGGTCTGAGACAGAGGGGAGGCGGTCGGGAGGGGCGTGAGAGACTCGAAGGTAGGGATGACCAGCTCTGGCACGGGTTGCGAGGCTGCACCTTTGGGCGAGCTTCCGTTATGGTCCGGAGGACCTACCTCTCGTACTGGCGTCGGTAGCTGCGCCAAGCCGGGCGGAGGGAGGGTGGCCGGACTGGGATCTCTTGAATGTAGTTCATGGGCACTCTCTGGCACTGGCACTAAGGGAGGGCCAGGCACTAATGATGGATTTAGAGGTTTCTTGTCGTTGGAACCAGACGAAGATGGGGACTGCTCAGTGCCCTCAAGTGGCACTGGCAGTGATTTAGAATTAATTTTAGGATCTCCCGGAGGGCGATCGATTTGATGCCTTGGCACTGATATGGAATTTGGGGTTTTCTCACCGTTTTGGGTGGATGGAGCTTGGCACTGCTCAGTGCTTTCCACCTCCAATTGATTTTTATTTATGCCCACATAATTATTTGGGGGATTTGGACCCCTGGATTTCTCGAACCTAGATGGGGACGGGAAGTCCTGTCCCAGGATGAGGTCATAACTTCCAGGAATGGAGTTGGCTATGGCGAGATTGTATATTCTTGAGGCATGAGGTCTTGTGACTCTCAGCCTAACAGTAGGGAGTATCATTTTGAATTAATTTATTCCCTCGAGTGTGACGAGTTTCCGTTGATTGACGTTAATTCCATAAGGGATCTTATCTTCCCTTATGAGGGAAATTTGGGCGCCAGAGTCGTCAAATGCTGTGACCTGGCATGCGATGTTGTTCCTTTGAGGGCTTGCCACATATACAGGACCTTTTGCGGGAGGGCCTAGAGTTGTTGGATTCGTGACTGCTAAGGCAAGGGCAGGAGTATTTGATTTATTAGGGCATTTCACCCATTGGGAGGAGCGTCCATAAATTTTACACACAGAGCAATACCTCCTGCTGTGGTACTCATTACGGGAGTCCCGGCGGGGTGCGACTCCTGCCGCAGGAGGCACCCGGGCTGATGCGGATGGCGGGGGATTTCCCAGCGGAGGTTGGTGAGAGGGAGCTGTTGGACGATTTCTGCATTGATCAGAGGAGTGCCCCGGCTTCTTGCAAAAGCCGCTCATCACTGGTTTGCTGGGATTTCCACCCTTAGGCAGAGCTGACCCACCCTGGAAAGACGGTGGGGTAGATCTTCCTCCGCATGGTTCCCTCCTGATGGTGGTGGGTTTCCCACATATCTGCTATTCGGCAACACTCACAGAGCCTTTTCTACTACATGCGTGGCCAGGGCAGGAGGGCCGTAGCATAAGAAGTGCTCTAGTTAGAATATCTCGAGTACCTGGGCAGTGCTGGTAGCCCCCTCAGACTCGAGCCATTTTGCTACTGCCTGCTCGAAGTGGTATGCCCAGTCGGACCACGTCTGGCCTGTCTCTTGTCTGCCCTCTCCAGCGCCTCCTCCAGCGCTCAGGGGTAATCTCGTACTCCTTGGTGACAGCTTGGTGTACGGTTTCCCAATCGCCCCTCTCTTCCACTGAAAGGGCATGGTAGGCAACGAGTGCCTTTCCTCCCAGGAATTTAGTGAGAACAAGGGAGAGTTCCGCGGGGGAGAGGGTACAGCACTCCAGGACTCTTTTGGCCCTCTCAAGCCATACTTCAGGTTCTGCTTCTGTCCACTTGGACATGAAAGTGGGCTTGGCTGAGGGCGCTCATCCCCGCCCCAGGGTGGGGGAGGGGGGCAGCATTCTGCTGGGCTACCATTTGGAGTTCATGGGCACTCTGTCTTTCCCGCTCCTCTCTTTATTTCTCATTCTCCTGCCTCTTTATCACTTCTCTCCTCTCCTGGGCAATTCTCTCTCTCTCTTTCTCCTGCCTCTCTATCTCATCTCTTCTCTCCCAGGCTATTCTCTCTGCCTCTCTCTCTCTCTCTCTCTCTCTCTCTCTCTCTCTCTCTCTCTCTCTCTCTCTCTCTCTCTCTCTCTCTCTCTTGCCTCTGTATCTCTTCTTTTCTCTGCTGGGCGATTCTTTCTGCCTCCTTTCTCTTCTCCTGGGCAATTCTCCCTGACTCTCTCTCTTTTCTCCTGCCTCTCTAATTCTTCTCTTTTCTCTCTCTCTGCCTTGGCAGCGTCCATGTTATTCTGGACCCATTCCCTTAACTCTCGGCCTCATAGTTCTAGTTCTTTCCCTGCCACCAGATAGAATTTCATTTCTCATTATGTTGGGTCCTTGAGGTCGACAGCTTGACAAACTTTCATTGTAAGGCCTCGTGAGGTTAAAATTATTTAAGATTGGAAACAAATGGGTTCGAGAACCAATGTTAAGTTATAATGTGTCTTGTCCCCTACACAGCCTAAGCCAGGTATCATAAGGACAGAGGTATTTGGAACTTGAATGGGCATCCCGAGGGACGTTGGGGCGTCACAAAGGACGTAGTTGTCACGACTCATGAGGGACGTGGAATTGGCGTCACAAAGGACGTGGAATGGGCGCCACGAAGGACATGGAATGGGCGTCACGAGGGACGTGGAATTGGTGTCACAAGTACGTGGTGGGCATCACGAAGGATGTGGAATGGGCGTCACGAAGGATGTGGAATAGGCGTCATGAGGGATGTGGAATTGGCATCACGAGGGCTTGATGGGTGTCACAAGGGATGTGGGCATCATGAAGGACGTGGAATGGACATCATGAGGGATGTGGAATTGGCGTCACGAGGACTTGGTGGGCGTTATAAGGGATGTGGGCTTCACGAAGGATGTGGAATGGGCGTCATGAAGGATGTGGAATGGGCATTACAAAGGATGTGAAATGGGCATCACCATGGATGTGGGTGTCACGAAGGACCTGGAATTGGCATCACAAGGACGTGGTGGGTGTCACAAAAGATATGGATTGGGCGTCTCGTAAGTCTAAGAATTTGGGCATCCCGTAGGACTTAGGATTTGGGGCGTCTCATGAGACGTGAGAGTTTGGGCATCCTGTAGGACTTAGGATTTGGCGTCTCGTAAGACGTGAGAATTTGAAAGAGAAAAACAAAATTTTGCTGAGGGTAGCCCGAGTAGGAACAATTCTAACACAACAAACTACTCGGGAATGAATGGAAAAGCGGGTAGACACGTGGGAAGCAGAGGGGGGTAGGGCGAAGGCCGTCTGGTTCCCACCAATATGGCTAATTTTAGATACTGGTTGAATGACCCTTTTGTTTACACAACACCATCTGGTCTCCTGACTATGGGGGAATTTCCCGGGATGGGTATATAATGACAGAATTTCACTTTCCTAATACCCGAGTTCTAGCTATTCTGAGAGACAGTATTTCAGCAATGCAAACTGACTTCGTTTTGTCCCACGTGAGAATTTATTTGCGCCTAAATAAT
Source organism: Macrobrachium rosenbergii (assembly GCF_040412425.1). NCBI lineage: Eukaryota > Metazoa > Arthropoda > Malacostraca > Decapoda > Palaemonidae > Macrobrachium > Macrobrachium rosenbergii. The sequence goes on from NC_089788.1 coordinate 56,636,588, forward strand.
TCACCAATCTGAAATGCGAAGTAACATTTAACACGGAAGAATTTCTGTCGCACTGTTCCTTGAACAGAAAACTGGCAGAGATTTTAACACAGAGGAATTTCGCACTATTCCTCAAACAGTAATGGCTAGCACTTATTATTTCCTATTTAAGTATCCTGAAAAGGGCATGCATTAACGAAACTAATAGGGCGGTTCTCTCTCAGTGGGTACATGCATCCCTAATTCCCTAATTTCCTAGGAACAGTCACAATTGTAAAAATAAACAAAATTTTGCTAAGATACACACTCTATTTACATGGATCCCTCTTGGTCTGTGCTCTTGGTACCAGGTTCAGAATTCATCTCACACCCAGCTTAGCTTTGCTAATAGCTGATCTGGCGAGTTGCAAATGCAATGAAGCAACAGTAGAGGGGAAAATGCAACTGTAAACGAGATCTATGTGAAGGTCGCCATTTTTGGAAATTTCCCTGGGGTTATATGATTTCTAGAGATTTTTACTGGCTGGCAACGGAAACTTTATTTATTTGGCCTTGGAGTTCTGATTTATGTAAAGGGAAATCATAAAAAACAAAGAAGAAGGTATAATTTTAGGAGCTGAAGGCTCTACTTCATAAGGAAATGTTACGTAAACTCTTGGGATAAATTAAGGAATTATATTTACAAAAAGAAAAGCATTAGAAGGGAAAATGGGTAATTGAATTGTTAAAGGGCTTGCAGCGCCAGAAGATCCTCCTACTGGAGTCTTGAATAAGGGCAAGGCACAGTCCAAGATGAGTCCACTGCGAATAGGTCCCTCTGCAAGAGAGATTTACACATTACACGCCAGTGAAGGAAAAATATAACACAGAATATGACTTGAGTCTGCACTGAGGGTGCCAAGGACTTGAGAAATAACTGAACACTTTACACTAGAACATGGAACACTGCAAAAGGCACTGAACAAATGACACAAGGATGAGAAAACAATACTGGCACTCGGTAACACTTCAAAAGGGCAGACTGTCGTGACTGAAAAGACCTCCACTCAAACTTTACCTTGCGGGGGGTGGGGGTTAGCAGGGCTCTGGTGCAGAATGGCGACGGGTGTTCACACACATGACATCGTACTCAGGTTCCTGGGTAGGTCCTTTCGAAGACGACTGTAGTACTGGGCCCGCGGTTGTAGGTGGACTGTAGATCAGGGCCTGAGTTCAAGGAGGAATGTAGTACTGGGTTCATGTCAGGAGTCTGGTGTGGACATCTGGGTGGAAGGGTGAAGGGTGACCTCTCAGCGACTTGCATCACTTGCCTGCGTGTATGGCTAACTGCTAACTGCCGACTGCAAAGATGTCTCTGTCCAAGGCCCTTTTAAGGCCTCTGTCCAGTGTAGGGGCCCTAGTAATGGGCCCACGTGGTAATGGGCTAAGGATGTGTCACTCGTCCAGGTGTTCCGGCCATCTGCTTGTATTCCCCAAGGTATTCGTACGGAAGGACAATCCAGCCAGCTCAATCTGCCTTCGGAATGGTTTTCTTAAGCAGCTTAGTTGAACTAAGCTGCTTAAGGGAGTGACAGTCAGCCTCTTATCCTCGACCTATTGACTGTGCCTTCTGAATGATTGTCCCAGGTAAAAAAAGGGGACAGATTGGGATGTTGATAATTTTAATGTGTTGGTGACTAGGTCAATTGGGGTCGCCTGTGCAGCGACGAATTTACTGTCAATAGCTTAAGGCAAGTACGGGCCGGCATTCAGCGATTGCTTTACTTTCACTAAATTCAAGTCTAAACTAAGGAAAGCTGAATCGCCCTATGCTACGACTACTTGATAATTATAATAATATATATTTTGAGTATGTGTGTATATGTGAAATAGCGAACTTTTCTGATTTGTGGTGAACAGTGCATTTGAGCACATAAGTGATTCTGTCAGTCATGCCCATGACCTATACATACTATCTCCATTATCTTTGATGTTTAAATGCTAGCTGAAATTATGACAAACAGGAAATTGGAAAAATGTGTTTTATACATGTATTCTTTGCGTTTTCGAATCCCGAAAGCTTTGTATCCATCATGGTAATAATAAAATTAAAACTCTCGTTAACTGATTAAAATGTATTAATTGACCAATATCCACTCGTCAAAGCAGCCTTCATGTACCTTGTGTACTGTAAACAGAAACATCGGAATAATGAACCGTTTAATGAATATTTCATTTTGTTTTTATAGATTCAAATGGCAAAATAAAGTGATTAGTGGTGCTTGATGACGTTTAGTGCGAATATTTACATTTTTATCGCACTTCATTTTTATTGCTCACTTTTTTTTTAATATACGGAATAATTAGGTTTTTGAAAATCTCATCGCGTGAAATCGGCTAAACAGTTGTTGAGCGAAACTTTTTATTCCTCTTCTTTTTTATTTGCAGGCGGTAAACATTTTATTCATTCTCTTCCCCTTTTTTTTTAGTAAAGTATTAATGATATAATCGGTTAAGAAAATGCACGAATTTGTGTGAAGTTTTAGGTGCCAACCTAATTTCAGGTAATCTGCCCTGATAAGGAATTATTTATAGTCCATTCTGATATGTAGGTGGTTTATGCCATTATACCCCATAGCATTAAAATCCATAAAATGATTGTATCTCTCAAAAAGTGCAATGTTAATTCGTGCTTGTAGTCAAGATAACCATCTCGATTAACACAAAAGAAGTGAGATGATTGCTACTCCATGACTAAGTACAGCATTAATAATCATATAAGAAGCTAAAACTTTAGCTAGCAGGTAATGCAAATGACATTAACACAATTATCCTCTTGTTATATCATCGTCCTGTTACTCTTTATCTTTGTCCACTGCATGCGCACCTTAACTGAAATGTAAAGTTGATTATGATTTGCTAGGTATTAAGGAACCAACAATAAATTTGAGGTAAATCAATTTCCAGATATTGGGAAGGAATCAAGTTAGTAAATCTAGGAATGACTTCTCTTCATTCTGAGGAGCTATTCTTATTTATACTGCGATGTTGTTTTGTTTTTTTCTCAGTAAAAGAGAGAGAGAGAGAGAGAGAGAGAGAGAGAGAGAGAGAGAGAGAGAGAGAGAGAGAGATACACACACATACACAAATACATATATATATATATATATATATATATATATATATATATATATATATATATATATATATATATACACACAATACACAAATATATATATATATATATATATATATATATATATATATATATATATATATATATATATATATATATATATATATATATATTCATTCACACATACTGTAAACACCCAGTAGGAGAGAAAGAGAATAAGAGAAACATTTACTCTGGGTTATTTGCTTCGAAAACCATTTCTTGTTTAAGGTAAAATTAACCGTAACCCTCATTTTTTTATCTTTTCCCAATTTTCCCCTTAGCGAACTCTTATCTCTCTGTTTATATTCATTTTCTGGCAAAGTCCACTTGGACACCTCCCCTACCTGGCCTCCCCCCCCCCGCCTCATTTAGGCCTACGTGCGTTCTCCCCTTTGAAGCGATGCCTATCTTGACCGTATCTGTCGCCGGAGTGCTGCCTTCGCTTTGGCCAGAAGGTGATTATTTTGGCAATCGTGCGTTAACGACTTTTTCGAATTGTTTTCATTCTCTTTATTTCTCTTATTTTCTTATTTTCGCCTTTTATCTGTTGTCCTAATCTCTCTCTCTCTCTCTCTCTCTCTCTCTCTCTCTCTCTCTCTCTCTTTCTTCGTTTTGAGAGGCATCTTTTTCTCTCTATGCTTTGCTTTCGCCCTTTTCCTCCTTCTTTTCGGATATTTTAACATCATTTTCTCCCCCCTTTATTTTTAGACTCTCGGATGGAATTATTCTTGTACTCTTTTCTTCTTTCTCTTCTCATTTTCCTTGTTGATTTCGGATCATTTATCTTGTAACAAAAGTTTTTCTTTTTCATTTTTCCTTCTTTCTTTCAAAAAATTTAATTGACTTATTTTTCTGTTCTTATTGCTTTCAGATTCTTCCCCGTCTTTTTCTTACCGTGATATTGTCTTTGTTTTCACACAGATGATTCTCTTTTCAGATTCTATGTTTTTCATAACCTCTTTCGGTTTTTTAAAGCTATTGCCTCATGAACATCTACAGTAGCAGCACGTAAAGTTTTGTAGGATTTTACGTCGATTAAAATGTGGCTAAGCTGCCTGTTGAACTAATTTGTATTATTGCCGTTTAGTGACCTTTAAATAAATGATAGAACAGGCGGCAGTCAAAATACTGATTCAGCCTCTATTAAAAGTTTTCGTCGTCATAAGGATAGAATTTAGCTGTGACCAGTGACCGCAAAGGAATATTATTTACATTTACTTATCTGAATGAAATATTCCCAGCGAAGTCTTTGATCATATCAGCGATAACTGAGCATGATACCAGCGACTTCATCCCAAAAACTAATGCTTGATTAAAAACTGCGACAGACTTTAGTGTCTTGCTGTTTTCATTTGGTCATTCTTTCTTAGCCTGAGTTAGTGAGTGATATTACTAATTATAATAATGATTTAGATTTTTGTTATGAATATTTTTATTATTGCCTCTGTGTATAGAAGCACGTGTGCATGTTGATGACCATGATACTGCCTCTTATGATTGTTTACCTGTGTAGAAAAACAATGATAGTGATATATTTTTACTACGCGATCATTGATTATTCATATCCTCATTAAGACGGTAAGGTATGCAATACTCATGTGTTTCATGCGTTCGTAATGACAGATTTTTTCATTATTGCAGGTAAGTTGCAGTCGTGTCGCATGGCGAAGGAACAAGTAAGAACGGTTACGTAAGTTTTTTTTATTATGTTCATACACTATATATATATATATATATATATATATATATATATATATATATATATATATATATATATATATATCTGTGTGTGTGTATTTTAGTGTACTTCGTAAACTTTAAGCAGTTAATCTTTTGTGAGTAATATTTGTGTGCTATACAAGTTTGTCTCTACCTTATGATGACTACGAACGTCAAGCAACTTGATTTTCCTCAAAACTTTTTATATTTTCCAAATACAGTGGGAAATATGTTGGGCAACTAAATAAAAGAAAGCAATTTTCACCAAACTTTTACAATTACTTTGAGGAGTGAGCCATTGTCTGCAGTCATACACAAGAGGATTTTAATTGACGAAAGGCTGTTGGGTAATGAAGGTGCAAATCCGTTTGTGTTCGCGTTTGTTTTGTCGAGTTCAGCGAATGTCAGCGGGTGTGAAAGAATTTTTATATTACTGTATATAACCCATATTTGCCTGGAATACGCGTCATTTTTATGCACATGAGCTTACGCTTTAGTTTAAGTGCGTATGCATGCAAGCAGGAAAATACATCAAAGCCAATTTTTCAGGCACTTAAACGTCAGAGGAGCTGGGTTGGATTTCTGAATATATTTATATATATCTGTTAGCTTTCTCTTCCTTTGTCTTACATATTCATCCTATGCTGCTGAAGATTTCTAATCAGTTGGTCTTTTAACTCATATCGTTAAAACAAATATAAATTTCAGTTACTAAGATGATGATAATAAAGAATTCCTCAAAAGTGTATGCATTGATTAATTAAGTATAAAACTGAAACAGGCGTCAGAATAATGATGGTAATCGAGGTCCAGCTATTTTAATGAGCCTAATAACCCTTCTAAAAAAATAAAAAGGAACCGCAAATTAACATAATGGAGCGATTTTTAATTGAGGGCTAAATTAGACACATCTGCTTCATCATGCGGAAGTGTCAAAAGTGTCAGGTTGTGAGAATGATCGAAAGATCTCTTTCTTTGAGCGGGACGGAGGCGATATATAACTCTCTTATCTTCATTCATTTATTTCTGTGCCTTAGAGAGAGAGAGAGAGAGAGAGAGAGAGAGAGAGAGAGAGAGAGAGAGAGAGAGAGAGGTTCTATTTTCTTTGGTTTCTCAATCCCTAAGACAAATCGATGCCCCAAATACAATGGACCCAGGAACTTTATTCTGAACTTCAATCATTCTGGCCATTGTTAATTCTAAAGTTAAGATTAGCTATAGAAAGAGGAACGACAGGGGCTTTTTTCATGTATATATATATATATATATATATATATATATATATATATATATATATATATATATATATATATATATGCATATATATATATATATATATATATATAATATATATGTATATATATATCTAATATATACACATATATACATTCACACACATATATATATGTATACATATACATACATTATATATATATATACATGTGCGTATATATATGTATTTATTTAAATTTCTGTATATGATCAACCAGTTGAGGACTGAATTCCAAACTTTCGACACAGAAACCAAATGAAAGAGAACGATCAGTTAGATTTAGGATCGTCATGAATTTGAAGTATCAACGTAATCAGAATAAATAACGCGAGAGGCGTCGCATAAAGGTCCGTAAAAGTTGCATTACATAACACCAAGCTTGCATTTTATTACTTCGACATGAGTATTACGCCATGCTATTCAGGAAATAACATTTAGTAGAATCGAGTACAATAACGGGCCCTGTCATCGAATCGAAAGTGACCGTATGGTGGAATTCAGCCGGCGGCAACACGCATAAAAATTCCACCGCCGTCTCATCGAACATGTGGAATTGAGCAGTGGCCTAACCCCCTCCCCCCTTCCGAAAAAAAGAACATCAAATTGCATTAACTTGGCCATAAAAGGCCTAACGATAATATGCAAATTTTTTCGTAATTAACTCGTTATTTGGAGTAGGCGTTTGGACCAAAAAGTATGAAAGCGAACTACTTTTTAATCATTACTTTGATGGGTAGCGATTAATTTGCTCTGTATAAACAATGCCCCTGATCAAAGCTGGCTCCCTCTGATTCGGCCTTTTTCCTGTTTTATTTTTCTTTAAAGTTATTGATTTCGGATGCAATTGGCATGGTGCCATTAGTCGGTATGGGTGTTCCGGGTTCGGTCTCTGCATGCTTCACGTCGCGGACGTAAAACCCAAATTTAAATCGGGTTTGGTTGCATAACCAGCCAAATTAACCGAATTCTAATGAACTCAAAATATTTCATTTATTGCAGAAGCAGAGTATGACACCGATGAAGGGATTTGAAAAATACCCGTGAATCGATCCGAGAACTTGTTGCCAGAGTTGCGTTGACCGCTTTCGATTTTTACAGTAGAAGTAATATAGATGGGATAAGGCAAATTAGAGGCCATTTATTATTATTATTATTATTATTATTATTATTATTATTATTATTATTATTATTATTATTATTATTATTATTATTCCCTTAATTCGTTGCCGATACAAAAACCTTAAATGGTCACAGTAATACCTTGATGATTTTCCTACTCTCCCCCTTTCTTTACTCTTGAACAGCTATTGTCTTATTTTACTTTGCTACCGCCTCCCCCACCCCACTCTCTCTCTCTCTCTCTCTCTCTCTCTCTCTCTCTCACCTTGTCCTGCCAGGATCTCATTCAGCAAAATCCAAGCCATAGAATTCTCTCTCTCTCTCTCTCTCTCTCTCTCTCTCTCTCTCTCTCTCTCTCTCTCTCTCTCTCTCACACACACACACACACACTTGACCTGCCAGGATCTCATTCAGCAAAATCAAAGCCATAGGATTCTCTCTCTCTCTCTCTCTCTCTCTCTCTCTCTCTCTCTCTCTCTCTCTCTCTCTCTCTCTCTCTCTCCTAAACCTGCCAAGATCTAATTCGACAAAATCTAAGCCATGGAATTTTTTTTCTCTCCTCCGCCTCCTCCTCCTCCTCCTTCTTCTTCTTCTTCTTCTTCTTCTTCTTCTTCTTCTTCTTCTTCTTCTTCTTCTTCTTCTTCTTCTTCTTCAGCGACGATATTCTCTTTGAGAACCCCTAAGCAAATATATACTAGCATTCTCCTTTTTTATTTTTGAACGCAAAAAGATTTTAGTAGTGATGATAAGAGCTTGTATTACGAGGGACGAATCCTGTGATATAACGAACTGACTTTCCAAAAACGAAAGTCATCGAAGCACCGAAGAGTGAGACAGGTTAGCGCTGAAGAGAGTTTTAGAATGGGAGGAAGCTGTCATTATCTAATTTTACATTCTCAACATGTTACCGTAATCCGGAGAATGCCCTTTTCATATCTTTTCAAGCTTTTACCGGCCTGCCATCACTCAATAGGGTGAAGTCTTTCAACCTGCTCCCATCTTGCTGGCCAGGCATATTTTAGGCAGCCTGGCCAGACTCGGTATCTGCAGTATAAAGAAAGAAAGATACGTGGATCATTATTATTGATTGGAGAAAAAGACCTATTAAGTAAAGCCTCTGTTTTTATTTCTTCTTGCTACTTGCACATTTTTACAGAAAAATAGTTTGCAAAATATTGCTTTTAACCCATGATAACTCCTGCTGTCATCTTCAGTGTGTCCTGTGCTATTTGATAAATTGTTCTTCTGGAAAAATATATGTATAACAAGAATAAATAGAAAGAAAAATTTTATGTAATGGGTCTTTTCTTCTAATATCAGTTATGACGAGAATGTTTGTATTATTATTATTATTATTATTATTATTATTATTATTATTATTATTATTTATTATTATTATTTTCATTTTCACAAAAACACTGCCTACGGCTTATCTGAAGGATTTGTTCCTAAGTGCGAGTTGAAAATGAAACTAGAAGCTGCGTGAAAGAGACCACCGGGAACAGATGAAAGGTTTAGGCCAGAAAGCAGAACAGCTTGGAACAAAGGGACCCTGCAAAGAACAGTTGTACAATATGCCGCAAAAGGCACGCTTTAAGCTTACTTCATGTGTTTATTCTATGGGTCCATTTCAGCCAGTTGTCAAAAAGAGAAATTCGTGGCTTGACGTGTGCAGATGTTTTGTGACTATAATGTAATTATGTGAGTACTCTCTATGAATTGTTTAGGCTGGATTTATTTCTTGCTATTTTAATTAATACCTATTTTTGAAATAAGGATAGACGGTTAAAATTTTGGTTTGACGTGTCAGTCACCTCAAGTTTAAATTGTGCTTCGGGTTTTTTCTTATAAGTACATGTGGATAGTCTACTAAATAAGATTCGTTTTTCTTGTTAACAAACAGAAGAGAAGGAAGTTGCTGATCTTTACTGATATCTATAACTGATGATTCAGATGTTGATTTATTCATCTTCTTCCATGGCATCACTTTAGGGTACCGCATGCCATATTTATTATGTGAATAAATTTCCTTTTGCAGCCGTCTTCACTTTTATTTGTCGAGATAACAAACAGAATTTACTTAGTAGACTAGCGGCTAGGACGCCTTCCTCAACAACAAGAAGTTCTGTTGAACTAATCATTAAATATATACCAAGTTGTAAGTAGGCTGTGGTGGGTGGTAACTAAGGGTGAGAATGGACGTGGGGTCACCAACCTCCTCCCAGAAGACTTGCTGAGGATGGGAATGCTAACAACTTATGGTAAAGAGAAAAGGTATGTTGAATATATTATGTATATATAATACACAGTCATATTGTGTATCAAACCATTAAACTGCTGTCATTCTTGAAGAGTAAGCGTACCATTTTCATGAGAGTGCAAATAAAAATATGTTGTCGGAAACATGTGAACAAACGAAATCCAGTGAAAACGTCGTAATTTGAACCGATCTCATTTTCAGTTATGGTCGTCTGCTGAAAATAAAAGCTCACGGTGTATGCAGGAGTTGTTAACATCACTGCATGGTACTAAAGACTTTAAATCCTGTAAAAGTACGAATGGATGCGTTCCTTAAAATTGACTGGAGCAGTGAATTAAATACCTAGTTGTCAGTCGGCTGTTGTGGACCGTAGCTATGTAAAAAGAGGTAAAGAGAGAAGTAGAGAGGCAGAAAAGAACTTATAGATGGAGTGATTATCGCACCGCCAAAATGTATGCCATCCAAACGAAAGGACCTTGACGAGGTAAACCTCACCCCACTGGAGTGAAACCACTCATAAGATTCTCTCTCTCTCTCTCTCTCTCTCTCTCTCTCTCTCTCTCTCTACAAAATGATAACACTCTCCAAAAGAAGTTAAGGACATTAGACTTGGAGTGTCTATGTACGATTTTGTGTCCATTTTTGTGTGTAGAAACGTCGGTGTGTTTACTACATTCTTTGGTTACTACTCACACCTGAATAATAAAATGCTAGGGGAATATCATATACAGAGGTTTATGGTAAAAGGTATGTGAAAACAACATGAGGTTTCTGGCATAAGCCGTGTAAATACAAGAAAGGAATCCATCCATGTATTTAAATAAAAAATTCCCAGAGCAGATAGCATAACTTTCATAAAGATTCGATAAACATACGCTAGATTAGCCTAGGATTGTATGATATGGATTATTATTGAGGATGTAATTTTGAAAATCTGTGCCATCTGCAGGTTGTACGAAAGCTATTTAAAACAAGTCTTCTTCATAAAGGACGAACAAAAAAATGTACAGTTATCTAAAGTAAATTCATAAACACAGTCTTCGGTCATCCGAAATTAGCAATAATGTTGATTTATGCTTAGGCTAACGACGATGCCGTTGGAACCTAACCGTATCGATAAGTGATGATTCGGAGTCAATTATCCACCATGTCATCTCATGCACCTGCATCTTGGTTGGTAATAAGCCTATTTACTTTCTTGCTTAATTGTTTAAAATTCTTGAGTGAAGTAACTTTTACAGGTAAGGCTGGTATGATTTTAGTTTTCTGTAAAAGAAAACTATTAAGATGTCTTTTTGTCTGTCCGTCCGCACCTATTCTGTCCGCCCTCAGATCTTAAAAACTACTGAGGCTAGAGGGCTGCAAATTGGTATGTTGATGAAACACCCTCTAATCATGAAACATAGCAAATTACAGCCCTCCAGCCTCAGTAGGTTTACATTTTATTTAAGGTTAAAGTTAGCCATAATCGTACTTCCGGCAAGATATAGGATATGCCACCACCGGACCGTGGTTAAAGTTTCATGGGCCTCGACTCATAGAGCATTATACCGAGACCACCGAAAGATAGGTCATTTTCGGTGGCCTTGATTATACGCTGTAACAGCTATACAGAAAACTCGATTGCGCCGAAGAAATTTCGGCGCATTTTTTACTTGTTTTATAGCAGACGATAGCAGTTTGGCTGTAAAAACGCAAATAAAAACAAATTTCATATAACAGAATGTGTTTGACGGTGTGATTAATAATCCCAAAAACACATCACATCCATGGTAAACTTTTCTTACCTCAACAGTTACTTTGGAATTTTATTATATTTATAAAATATAAATTGCATTATGTTACTCAACAATATGTCGTTTAAGAGTTTGTGAAAGTAAACGTGGAATTCATTACTCATCGATTAGCCTGTAATATAACGATGAAGAAATTTGTATACATACACACATATATATACAGTATATATATATATATATATATATATATATATATATATATATATATATATATATATATATATATATATATATATATATATATATATATATATATATATATATATAAATATAATTAAATAAATATATATATATATATATATATATATATATATATATATATATATATATATATATATTTATATATATATATATATATATATATATATACATATATATATAAAATGCAAAATTATGAGATAGATAGATAAGGAGCTTTTTAAGAACAATAATAGAAGTGACTTAGAAATTCTTGATGTTTTTAATCCGGTCGAAGGACGATAATGGCAGCAAATCTGTGAAAGCTTTCAGGAGATCCATTAAAACTTGCATTTTCTCGGTGATGGAAAATTAAAAACGCCATCAGCATCCCGAATCGCGATGAATTAGTGTATTCTGAGCGGTCAGGGACAAAAGGAATTAATTGTCTGAAAAATCCCGCCGTTCGACTATTCAAGGTTTTCTGGGGGTAAGGATTGGATGTGATTTTTGGGAAGTAGCGAACGAATCTTTGTTCATTTTCGTGCTGAATTTGCACAACACTGCAGTGTTGTGTGTAAACTTGGACATAGTTATGTTGTATATTTTAACATAACACCGCAGGGGATAGTGCTTTCAATGCACCTCACAGGGTGAACTGTAGGCATTACTAAAAGTTCTTTGCAGTGTCCCTTCGGCCCCCGGCTGCAGCCCCTTTCATTCCTTTTACTGTTACACCTTTCCATTCATATTATCTTTCTTCCATCTTGCTTATCCAAAATTTGGAGACCATCTCCTAACAACAAATTTCTTAATGTTTCATAGTGCAACATGCGAGGTTAAGCCCCCACCCAGCCTGAGCTCCTCCTGTTACACCTTTCAAACTAGTACCTACTCATTTTTTGTTTTCCAGCGCTGAGTGGCCTCATAGGTCCCAGTGCAGATGGTCACTGCACTTAAAATGCAAATGAAGCGACATGATGGCCTTTCAGCCTGAATTCAGTAAACAACATAGCAGTGACTCTGTATTTAAGATCCATTTTACACCATAATATGATAAAATATATATATATATATATATATATATATATAAAAAATTTACGTAATTTTTACGGACCAAGAATACACGTAAACCTGCCACTTGAAGCCAAAAGTTAACCTCAAAGAAAGTCGTTAATTAGAAAGGTCGCCAGAGAGAGAGAGAGAGAGAGAGAGAGAGAGAGAGAGAGAGAGAAGAATGACAAATGAAGTTCTTAATGTGTAAAACTTAGTAATAGACAAAGAAAGGGAGAAGAGGCATCAGCACAATTTTTCGTTGTGTAACAACATAAGGAGAGTAAAGTGCACCTAAGAACTTGCCATCACCCAGCCCGGAGCCAGCCTCTGGCTTTTTTTATTGTGTGTGTGTGTGTTTATATAAAAAAAAATATATATATATATATATATATATATATATATATATATATATATATATATATATACTATATATATATATGTACTATATATATGCATATGTGTGTGTGTATAATATTTCCCTTGTGTGTGTAATATCTGGTTGTACCTTTTCATTTCACAGCATTAAAGAACAGCGTGCGCCTCTCTTCAGAGCAGGGGTTTTAGTGAGAGTCCATAGACACCTCGAGGAAGGCCATTTCTTTCCTTTATCGCCGTCCAAACTCCTCCTCCTGACGCCTTAGTGCCCAGTCCTTCAAGATTCCTGGGACAGGAATCCGTGACACGAGTTTACAGCGAAAACATTTGTCTGCGTTGCGTTAGGACTCCTTGTAGATTTATGGCCGAATGCCGAGTGAGTTATTACTCCTGTGTTATCAGCATGAGTAATACCATTTTTAGTGTCCGTTGTCCGTGGTTGGTTTGTTCGTGGTTGTCTCTCTCGAGGTTGGTGGTTGGTGCCTTCTCCGTTCGGTGGTGCTGCAACTGTTGCAGGGCTTTCGTCAGTCGTGTGAAGTCTCTTCAGGGAGGTCTGGCTTAACTCACAGCTTTATGCAATTGGAAATTGCTACATTTTCTTGAGTTCTATTAAAGGGTTGGGCAACTGTTTTGCTTTAGAAGATTTTAATTAAATAGGAGTTCTGTACAGAAGGCCTCTTAGACACTGATTTCGATCTCACTTTAAGCAAAAGTCCTCTACTCTGTTGACGCCTACGAAAATGTTCTAAATGCTATTGTTGGTTTTAAGTGGATATTAGTTCCGTTCCGGTTACGTTCAGTGAAAAGGTTTAAAACATTGTTACCGGTTTCCATTCACGCAGTTGTTCTGCTCTTACTGAAATAAACAAGAGGTTTGTTTGTATTCTGTTGCCATATAACATTCACTGCTGTTAACAAGTCATATAAAATGGTGTGTCACTTATTGCAAGAATTGTGAAATGCGTGTTCATTTTTTGCTTGCAAAATTTTCAGGTGCTTCCCATAAAACGCTGGGAGAAATTTGCATCAGTAAAACTCCCGAATTTTCGTTGCCTGTAAGAAGGAATCATGCGTCGCTGGTTATCAGCTGATCCAGTCAAGAACACCTTGACTCAGAGGATGGTTGCCTATTACATATTCCCGAGCAGTTTTGCAATATAAGTCGAGCGCTAAAGAAGATTTTTTATAGATCAGGATGAAAACCGCATACATATGAACGTAGATATTTTTATTGGGTTTCTAATGTAATCATACTCTTATGGTATTAACCACTGGTGTTATTAGTTTTATTAGAACGATCTCACGGACATGATAAGAGCTTGAATATGTTAGCTTAAGGAAAATCACTACTGTTAGGTATTTCACGAAATGTTAACCAAAGATTTCTTCTTGCTTTTGTAAAAAGTTTTTTTCATCATTCGTATTTTGCTGTGTACTTTCCAGTAGCTTTGGGATGAAATAATGATTTATTATTATTATTATTATTATTATTATTATTATTATTATTATTATTATTATTATTATTATTATTAAGCATTGCAACTATTATTATTATAAGACAACAGACGTCTTTTTTATATCAAACTTGATTAACTGCGTGAATACAAACGCCATTTCAAGCGGGTTAATATTAAAATAGTCACTATTCTTAAATAATCCTGGTTCAGGGCTGGTGTGAAAGGATTTTTTTTTCATATTTCCAGAAATGTTGGCAATCATAAAGTTTGAGCGCCGAGCGATATTTTGTATGTATTTATCATTATTACTTTGAAAAATTTGATTGAGCGGTGAACCATCTCATCTGAGAACTACTTCATTTTCTTCATCTTTCAGAATAGAATTCGAATTGACGATAAATTGAAGAAAACACCGTAAACCTAGAGGGCTGAGCAATTATGAAAATCATAACAACGCTTTGCATGTAGCGGTGTCCTAATCAGTATGGAAATTACTCCCACTGTGGCTTGATAACTGTTCACCTGAATGACAGGTATTAGTCCATAAATTATAAATGGAATTAAACTCCACTTAAAGAGAAACTTGATAGGAGATCTGAGATAGCCATATTTCTCTGACCAGTTAATTCAGTTCGAGGAATATCTGTGTTTGAACCTCAGGGATCAAGACGCAGATTTATGATTCGGGTCAATATCATCTGTGCCATTTATCAGCGCGCCGATGAGGAGATTAAAGCAATTAAAGAGAGTGCAGATTCGCCTCGCCGCGAAAATTTAATAATAGAGAAAGCTAGATTATGATCCAAGGGGAAAATTAACAAAAATGGTGAAATGATGGAGGTGGAAGATAGTAATACTTAAGTGAGGAGGGGAGGAGAGATGAAACACCAAGGAGGGAAAAAGATGATGTTTTCTCTAAAAAGATTATGGCATGTAATCCATCCCTTAATGAAGATCTGAAGATAATGATGATGGCGATGGTACATATCTTTCATACTCATATTGTGCCTCGTGTAGCAAAGTTGAGATCTTGAGGGAGACAGTTCATGTCTTAGAAAAAATAAAAGATAAAAACTCGTTCCTTTAATCACCTTCCCAGCCTGAGGAAGTAGTGTGTGAGAAAAGGCTCCGAGATGGGATGGGTCTCCTCCTCCTCCTCCTCCTCCTCCTCCTCCTCCTCCTCCTCCTCCTCCTCCTCCTAACACTCCCCTCTCCTTCCATCCGTCTTCCCTCATTACACCAGCCCATCCCTACTACTAACCTTTGATGAATAAATGCAGCTGTCAAATCCGTCCGTTAATGAGATCAGCTGACACTCATAAATCATGAGGCAGGTCCGTCTTCAGAACGGTGATGATGAGGAAGCAGGGAGAGGATGTCAAGTCTTTTGGTTGGTCTCTTAACCTTAGCTTCTTTTAGCTCGAACAGGAGTCTCTCTCTCTCTCTCTCTCTCTCTCTCTCTCTCTCTCTCTCTCTCGTGGTGAGCCCCTCCCCCTTCCGTAACCTTTGAAGACAGGCAGCCTCCGCCAGGGCACCACGTCCGTCCGTAGATTAATGAAGTCAGCCGAGCTATGACGGGTGTTTTTGCACGTCCAGTAACAAATGTTGGCGAAGAACTTGTTGTGAGCGGCCGGAATAACATCGGAAGGGAGGTCCCTCTTTTTGTTTAATCTCCCCTGTCGAGCGTCGCGACATTTCATTTTGTCTCGAAACCATACTAGTCTCTCTCTCTCTCTCTCTCTCTCTCTCTCTCTCTCTCTCTTAATTAGGAGGTCTTATCGCTTTAGATAAGATTACGTTCTCCAGGAGGAAAAGAAAAGAAGAGGAGGCAAAGACGCGTGAAATATTGTCAGACGGAAGAAGACAGCCATCTTCATTTGTTTTTTCTCCTGGCTGATATCCTTGCCTTGATGTTTATAGATGTTTATGGCGTCCTTAGTGAGAATCGAGCCAATTTCTGTTTCCTGAGCCCGGTGCCTTCGTGAACTGAGCGATTGCAATTTATATTCTTTTCGCGCTGAAGCTAAGCGATGAAGTGTTCCCTGCTTTTACTGAAAGGTTAGCGTGTTTCAAATTCAGATGGCGATTAAGATACGAATCCGGCAGCCGAGAACATTTGCTGAATGGGTGTTTCGATGTCGTTAGAGAATGGCATATTAATACGTCATAAAAAAGTGGAATGTCGTACGATACGTTAAGGGTTTGGATCTGTCAGTAGAGTGGAATATTTAGCTCTGTCCATAGAGCTTGAGTACATAGAGGAGTTAGACGTCTTCACAAGAGTGAGTGACTTGCTTGTCGCGAGAGATAATGGAAGATACTTTAAAAGAGGTTTAAGATTTCGGCGTTTGATAAAGGAAGATCTAGACGCCGCTGTAAATTTTCCTTAACTGAAAAGCTTTTGTGTAGTGTAGAGCCCATGTCAGTTTACATCCCATGATTATTTTGTTACGAGTTTTTATCCCACAACGATTATTTGAATTTGTACACCACAGTGACACTTGGATATTTTTATGCGACAATTATTTTAATCTATCCCCTACCTTGATATTTAAAAAATATATGTATATGCCTGAGTGGACTTTTTGAAGTTACTTATTGCAGTGGCATTTTACGGAAACATATCACAACGTTTATATGATTTTTGTATCAAAGTGATCTTTCAAAAGTATGCACCACAGTGATAAAAATTTTCATACCTCTTTGACCTTTTTTTGAGTTTATATATAGAAATGGTGACATTACAATATAAGCTATGATAATAGTTTAGAAATTATAGTAGTTTGAAAATTTAGCTATCGCCTTACCGTTTTGGAATTCAGAGTTAGCAAAGTATCTAAAATTTACGTCCTTCCATGTAATTAGAAAATATTTAAAATAAATTTTGGTAAATTCAAGAACGTCGTCATTTTTAGAACTAACATGTTTCTAGCAGTCACCACATTAAACTTTTGAAAATTAACTGCATGCATATATATATAAATATATATATATATATATATATATATATATATATATATATATATATATATATATATATATATATATATATATATATATATATATATATCATTTCACTCATTTCACTCGCGGTAAATTGAAATCCGGTCTGGTTAACACCTAGTAGTTCGACTTCCAAAATAAATAATTAGCCTATTTACGAAGCATGTTTTTTTTAAATAGCTTAGGGCGATTACCTTATGTAGGAAATGGAAATGACATAATTTGATTGTTTCGTAATTTCAAGGCTTAGTTTGCATATTTTTTTTTATTCAAGTATGTAAGTAACATTTAGTAGTTGCACCAGAGCTGCTGGCGGTATACAGAGATTTTTTATAGCCAGGTCTCGCCCCATTCAGAACACCAGTGGAGGAAAGAAACTGGTGGATAACTTGAATTGCATTTACGAAAGGCAGAAAACAAACGCTGATGGATCAAAAAATTTTTGGAAGTGTGAAGTGAAGAGTTGCAAAACACGCCTGTTAATGTGCTCTGCAACACTTCACTTCACACTTCCAATAAATTTTTTGACCAATCAGCGTTTGTTTTCTGCCTTTCATAAATGTAATTTAAGTCATCGAAGAGTTTCTTT
>NC_089788.1:56657047-56662047 GCF_040412425.1 Macrobrachium rosenbergii
ATATATATATATATATATATATATATATATATATATGTGTGTGTGTGTGTGTGTGTGTGTGTGTGTGTGTGTGTGTGTATACTGTATATATATGAATTTTTGACTCGCATCTGGATCGAACACAGGTCTTTCATTTGAAAGGCAAGGGCACTGCCCACTAGGCCATACAAGTCATAAAAGAAGTTGGAACCTGAGGGCCACGGCGCACAAGGAATTGCCTGGGCAAGCTAACTGCTTGCATACCAGCGTGTTTTCCCCAACTTCCTGACCCAGCAATGTCCCAATTGACAGCATTTCATTCGAATTATCCCTTCTGCGTGAATATGATAGAAATAATCAACACACAATCACTTGTGGAACAGAAATACATTTCTGACTCACATCAGGATCAAACCCAGGTCTTTCAATATGGCCTAGTGGGCAGCGCCCTTGCCTTTCAGTTGAAAGACCTGGGTTCAATCCTGATGTGAGTCAGAAATTTATTTCTGTTCCACACGTGATTGTGTGTTGATTATTTCTATATATATATATATATATATATATATATATATATATATATATATATATATATATATATATATATATATATATATTGATATCACCATTATATTTATTTATCGTTTCTACAACAGACTTTTATAACCAAATGCATTTGCTAGTCGCTCTGGATTGTGAACTGGGGCCATTTTTCATTAATCCCCGATTAATTTCCTGTTACCCAGAATGACAGATGCAGATACGATGTCATTTTGTAAGGCTTAGTTACATATATTTTATCTTTAGTGAGTAATTGAACTTGAATAAAATTCCGGCTATTTGATTTTATATATATTTTTTTATAATTATTTTAAGCGAATTAGTATGGTGGTTTTCGGGAATCAGTTTGACCCAGTACCTTTTGAACTGTATCATTAAGGTTTTTTGGTATTGCAATCTTATTCTCAGTTTTCTTGTTGTGCAGGTTTAAGGCAGACATGAGAACATGAACATTCATGGCAGATTTAAACTTAATTTTATCGGCTAATAGTTGAGCGCAGATTATAATCATATCACACCAATCAATCTTTTCTTTAACTCAGACATGGTCATGGGGATTTTGCCAAAACACATTGGTAAGTTAAATTAACGTTTGTGTTATAAAAAAATCTGAATACAACTTAGAGAGAACAAATACTAGAGTTTTTCGTAGGTTAAAGCTTTCAGTTTGACTCTCGGAAAGTTATATTGTGACCATAGATTTCCAAGGAGTCTTTGGATTAAATGTTATCATAAAGTTCACCTTTCGTCCATAGTTGGTATTCTTTATTCTGTTATATTCAGGGCTTAACCTCGTTAACTATTTGAGCTTCAGTCCTGTTTTCACCTCTGTCTTTATGCTTAGGTCTCCTTATAAAACTAGTTTCCCGGGTTATTAAGTTTTTTCTGACTCGATTATCCGTTAGCGAGAACCAGTAGTCCATTCCATTCAGGGGAAAGGTCTTTGGACTCGTATACTGGTAATCCATTGCAACCCCCTTGACCTAAGCAAGGATTAAACTACTTCGAGGTTACTTGACTGTCTTAGATCGCAGCCAGGGTATAGTAGAGTGTTTGGTTGGCGACCCCATCCCAAAAAGACTTAATGAGAATCAACCCTCCGAAGCCACTTCCTACAAGGGAAGAGGCGTGTGAGTAATATGTATGTGTATGTGTATGTATATATATATATATATATATATATATATATATATATATATATATATATGTGTGTGTGTGTGTGTGTGTATATATATATATATATATATATATATATATATATATATATATATTTATATATATATGTGTGTGTGTGTGTGTTTTGTGTATCTGTATATGTTATATATGTTTGTGTGTTTTCACCATATACCCTTTTCCCCTTTAGATTGGCTGGTAGCAGAAGAGTAGAACCTTCCGGTTCTTGAACAAGCTTCTAGTCATGAAAATCCTTGCCTAATTACCTTTCTTAACCACAGACTGAGCTGGTACCCATTCACAGTCAGTAAAATTACTGTGTATGTATTAATACAAGCATCGAACCCTATTTTCCCTCTTTTGCTTTCCAACTCCCCACCCCACTCCCAGTCCCCTCCCCTTCGTGTGTCCATCAGATGTTTTCACACGTCTATCTTTTGTATGTTTTCTTCGCCGCCGCCCCCCCCTCTCCTATCCTTCATTTTTTCATAAGGCATAGACAAAGTGACTGTTTAGAATTGGCCCCAAAAGACTTCACATGAAAACAAACACAAATTCACTTCCGCTGAACTGTTCTGCAAAACGAACAAATAAAGTGCCTTTGAACTTATCGGAAACAAGCAAACTGAGTTCGGATGAATTAATCACTGGGAAACAACACAGTCAGTTCCGTTGGACAATTGGATAGTAAACAAATTCATTTCCACTGAACTATTTGGGAAACAAACGAATTCAGCTCCATCATGATGATCGAGGATTTGATTAAACAAATGTAATATGAACCTCAGAATTAAGGTAACTGGTTGGGAATTAACGTTAAACCTCATTATTAGACGGTAATTCGAGAGACAAGGCGATAGCCAATGAACTTTGAGAATAAATAATAAATACCACATCGTATTAAAGAGATCTGAGAATTTGCTCAAAAAAGCTGCTTTTAAATGATAAACCTTATAAGCTATTAGGTATACAGGGGTTTCCGGTAAATGTTCAGGTGTAAAATTGTTTCTCTATAATAGCTTCAGAAATGTTTTCAGTAATCAGATAGCATAAAGTTTTTTTGTAGTATTCAAAACAATTCAGGGTTTTTAGTTTTCAGTAGATTTAAGGAAATACCTTTTGAAAAACATGGCAGATATAAAAATCAGATAGCTTCCATACACCACCAGCGAAGTATAAGAAATATCTCTTGTCATAAAAATTTCGGTAAATTCATTAGTCGTCAGATTTCATGAAATTTTCAGTTTGCAGACGTTCTTCTATCTGCGTAGAAACTAAAACTTTTAATTTGTGATTTATTGCAGCTAGGAAGTTTCTGTGAAGTGTAGTACATGCTTTGATTTTTAGTAAGTACTCCATTTGACGAGGGCGACCTCTGTTAATGTGACGTCAGTTTATGATTTTATTCAGTCAAGCTATCAATCAATCATATCTTCAAGTTACAGATTTTCCTTCTGAGTTATTTTTGTCTGTCATGTTTATCACAAAAGCAGATAAAAAAAATTGCCAGTGGTGTAAGGTACTTCTGTGGCTATCCTAAAAGAGGTTATCCTTTGGTATAGTTAGTATAAATAATGCAATATAACAGGTGTAAACAAATTGCAGTTTTGAAAAACAAGTTTAAGATAGTGCAGTGGAGGCCTTTAACGTCTGTTAATTACTGTCATAACCTTTCATCATGACGTGTTCAGGGTGCAAAAACTGTTCTTCCAACTATGAAAAACAAAATGTCAAACAATTTCCCATTTTCACCGTCTAGGAAGAATGAAAAACGAAGTCACAAAAAAAAGGGTGGAACCATGACAGTGTTATGTTAAACTCTGATCAAGATGGAATTATTCAAATGCTACAAGCATCGACTTCTACCTCCCACCCACTCTAATCCCGCCCCCTTCCATCTTACTCGGCTTGACAAAGGATCATCCAGTTTATAAGTATCACCCTGTTGCATGCTTGCAAGCCATATGCTAAAATTTGTCTGTCTTGTGTTTGTGAAGGGAGGGAATGTCAGCTTCATGGTTGTCTTAGGGTGCGTCCACACTGCAGTAAAACGTGTCATAAACACAAATCGACAACTTACCGCATATACCTCTCAAACACATTATATTCAAGTCAACGACTTGTTTGTAGTCCTAACCAGTGCTTCTCATACGATTGTCCAGAATTTGCCAAAGATCCGTTCTCTACTTACGATCGTTGATGCGTTTTCATCATGTTGTTTATGACGCATTTTATTGAAATGTGGACTCACTGTTAGTGATATAAGATGCCCCTAGGTCTCCCATTGTCTTCACTTTATATTTTCATTCAAAAGGTCATTGTGTGCATTTGATTTTGTTCATTTGAATTTGATTTCGTTTTGTGTTGCTTTGTTTAGCTTTTCTTGTTTATATATATTTTACACAAAATTTTTTGGCCCTGTAGTATGATTCGTAATCGATACAACCGACATAAAAATGCGTACTTTTTAGTTTTCCCACAGTTCATTTGCGTGTCCTCTCTCTCTCTCTCTCTCTCTCTCTCTCTCTCTCTCTCTCTCTCTCTCTCTCTCTCTGGAAGAATAAATTAGGTTTTTTTTATTTATTCTTCGCGCTTCGATGACCAGAGTTATTACACCAAACTATGTAATCAGATCAGTCAGTGCCAGATCATTTGACTCTTATCTTTTGTAAGTTAATTTTCGGTCGTAATTTAAGATGATAAATCACTTACACTCTAATCTTGCTGTCGTCGAGCTTGATTGCAGCAAGCGTTCCGGTCTCGGTCTCTTAACTGTTAAAAGCATAGTCACTGATAAGAGAATTCATAAGTAAAACGGTGTTAATGATATCTTGCTTTCATTTCATTCTCTTACATCTGTTCTTGATGAAGAACTGGCTACCCACTGAAGATGATTTCGGCGCATTAAACTTATTTGTTTATGTTTTGCATATTATTGACCTTTTTCTCTTCAGGTGTTTGTATTTTGTTGTACATTATTCCTTCTCATTGCTCTTCCTTTTGTTATTGGTATTTCGCATTCATTAATGTTAATATATGTAGCCCACTTTGTTTTTCGCTTCCATAACCTTGCTGTTTAAAGGGAACTCATCCTTAAAGTGAATCTGAGAACTTAATCTCTAAGGAAAGGAAAGAAAATATGTACAAATTTTACTTTCACGCACGATTCAATTCTGTTTCTTAGTTTCCCGAAAACTTGACACATCGGAAAAGTCTTAAAGAAAATGTCATTATTGCGCGTGTGTTTGTGTACGATTTCATGTGCTGGTTTTGCTGTGTGATTGATAGCA
>NC_089788.1:56664547-56669547 GCF_040412425.1 Macrobrachium rosenbergii
TGCAGACCCCACACTGCAGCAGTAACTGATCATGATACAGAGCCAGTGATTTTTCATCGCCGGGGGGCTGAGTGGCATGCTACCTCACTAACCACTATACCAGCGGACCTGCTGTAATTTTTATTTTATTTTTTTTTTTCTGTCTGAAGTATAGCGAATTAATTGGTCACAATCACCAGATCGGTGTAAGGAGAATGGCCAAAGTTCAGTAAATTGAAGTACTCATCAATTGTCGCGAAACAGAAACAGTTAATTTTTCAGTGCTTCAACCGCGACTGTCTTCGGTTCATGGTTACCGAGCAGAGAGATCTCAAGGGTAAAGGCCAAGTTTCCTAAAATGGGCGTAAATGGAAAATTGATGGACATATCTATGACCGACGCAGTGCTTGAGCTGTCTTGTCACCCGGAGAAAGAGTCCATCCTTGGTTGCAGATATACCAGAGGTACAAAGGAAAGATGATGAAAAATGAAACGACCATGTAATAGGCGTAAGTATCAGTTGCTTGTTAAAGGCCGCCACTAACATTCAGTTATACCTGCTCAGTTATGCCTGCGCTGTCGGCCAGTGCAGGCAAAACTGAACGTTAATGTGAACAACCTGCACGGTTTCCTCTCCTGCGCAGGCGGCCTGAGTAAATAGCTCATCTCAATCGATGAGCCTCGGGCCAAACTGCCTGCGCATGAGCACTTGGGCGTTAATATGGGCACGGTCTAGACCGCGAATATGGGGAGGGAACTTTTTTTTCGCTCAGTTCGCTTCCCGTCCCCGGACAGATATGTACCAGTCAGGAACGGTGTTGAGTTTTACTAAATTTAAAAGTGTTTATACCTAAACTAATGATGCATCGGATTTACTTTTTTTTTTTTAGTAATTGATACAGATGTGAGAATAATATATATATAAAATTTTGCAGTTTTTTCCACGGGAAAAATAGTTGTGTATGATGAAGGATGAAAGTGGCAGCATCACTCCTGAATGTCTTGTAGATTTCTTTGGAATCTCTATGAATGACACTTTCCTTGGGAAAGTAAAATCCAAAGGCTATCGTAACAGATTAAGCCTATGTAAGTTCATTCGTGGCTATTAACCACATATTTAAGTCAGTTTGTATATGAGAATAAATATTCATTATGGCGAAATAATGTAAAACATGAATAGGCCTATAATGCGTCTATTCATGATTGTGCATCATATATGTAATTCTCTTTTAAAATGAGAACAAAATAATATTCTACTTTCTTATAAAAAAAAACTATTAGGCTATGTCTGTTTATACATCTCATGTAAGCCAGTTTTGAAATGAAATAAGACTAATCAACACTCAAATGAAACAAAGAACAATAGTATACTATGGAAGTTCACTCGTTGTAACACATCATAAAGTCATTCTTTAAACGAAAACAGATCTGTATTAAGCATTTTAATGAAACGGAAAAACGCTATTAGGCCTAAATATATAAACTTTGAAATAAAAAAACAAACACTTACTAACTTAGTTAACTCAGTTATTTTGCCATCTAACTCTTCCTTCATTCAACTCTTTTAACAAATTCACATTGGAATATTGAATTAGTTGTTTTTTAACCATTCTTTCACTAAACGTCTTACTTGACGTTTATGATTTTTTGTATGCTGTCAACAAGCCAATTACAGCCCGAGTATCGTGTGTTGCCGCCATAGCTGCTACGGAGGACTGAGGAAAAAGACTGCATCATTAGTGGTGGAGGTATGCCTGCACAGGCCGACTGTGCAGGCATAACTGCTCAGGTATAACTGAGCATTAGTGGCGGCCTCAAGGAAGATCCACTCAAGTTAAGTTGACAGGACTTTTAGGCATGATTTTGTGGTCATATTTGTTTTGCAGAATAATCGGTCTTGACCCTTTGCGTATTATTTCCCATAATATAAGATGAAAAAAGAGGGACCTTACTAGTGAGTATTTTACTAATGCCGTTTAAAGAACACAATGATTAAGTTCCGTAAAACAGGTCTGAATCTCTGTGTGCGTGTGTGTATGTGTGTGTGTGTGTGTGTGTGTGTGTGTATATATATATATATATATATATATATATATATATATATATATATATATATATATATATATATATATATATCAGTGTGTTTTGTGTGTCTGTCTGTGATTGAGTGTATGTATGTATGTATAAAATCCTTGACAAGCACTTTTATATAAGAGCGTTAGATTGCTGGTCAGGTCACATTATCCTCTACATAAGAGCTTTTCTTACAAATGTGTGAAATTTGCTTAGTCAAGGCTCTGGGTTATTTCGCTAACACAAAGAATGTTTCGAATTTCGTTACAAGTTTCCGATTTATCAATCATTTTGAGGCAAAACCAATTCCTGAACAGTTAGTTTTCATGAATAGTCTCAGATTTTGTCATCGTAAAAATTGCTTTTTATTGCTCCTAGTTTGGGAAATCTGAAAACGGGTCCAGATGTGCTTCATTCCGTCAGCAACTTAGTATAAGAAAGAAATGTAAAAAAAAAAAATGAGGATTAAAAATAAAATTAAATAAAACTGAGAGTGACAAAACCTGGCTTTGTATTATGAGGAAAATAGCTCGATCAGATGATAATAATTCTTAAGAAGATTTGAAGAAATGTCTGATAGCAGAAAATTGTTTAACGCACCTTTATTGCAGGATTTTGTAATTAAAAAATCAGTTTTTCAAGCGCACAGTTATGTGAAAAACTCGGGTCATTTTGAAAACAAGTATCAAAATTAATGTACTTTGAAGCCGGGGAGAGGGGGGGAAAAGTATAGTCAGATAGAGTAAAACAGATGCCAAATTTGTCATCCTCATCGTATGAATGACGCGACTAAACGTCTAATTACAGAAATTCGAAAAATTTTTATGAACTCTGCCGCAAAATGAAAATTCGTGGTTGACCAAACAAAGTAGCAGTTCTTTTTGTCGCTACTGGCCTTTTCTGCTTTAAGTATAAAAACGGTCAGTAACAAAAGACTGAAAAATGTCAGGGACAAACAACCATTCAGGGCTTCACTGACTGCCTACATCTGCTTGGCTGTGATCATCTGGATACAAGACAGGTAGGAAAATGTTGTCGATGAGTGCCTCTCAGCTTTACTTGGTTAACTAGAATATCATAACATTGCAAAAGGTTCGACGACATCATTTCGTCAGAGTAATCTGAAGCGTCCTTGCTGGATCTGTTCTCAGAACACAAGCCCACGTGTTCATGACCTTTCTTGTTGACCAGACTGATGGACCCTCATGAAATAAATCATTGCTGGTGATCCCTACCGTGCGTCTGTAAATGTCACCACTTTCACGCGTACTTGTTTATCTGTAATGGATTTCTACTTTTTACTGATAAGTAAGTGAAGTCGCATTTATTAAATTAGAGATAAGTAAGTGAAGTCGCATTTATTAAATTAGAGATAATCATGTTGTTAGATACGGTAGCATACATTAAATATATATGTGTGTGTGTGAGGGTGTGCATATGTGTAGAATCTAATGGTCACTTTTTTTTTACAAGATACATATGTAATTGTAATAGCCACAATCCCTCTTAACTTCTCGAATTCTTCGCGCTTTTTTGGATACGCTTGTCACTACAAAGCCTTAGATCCAACTGCAAAAAATTTGAAGCAGTCATGATGTTTGTCAGTAGGAAACGACCCCGCGTCCCACAATCAAATATAGGTCACGTTGCCAACCTGACCATGAGAAGCATAAAAGTTTATTGCCTCTCGTACATACATATACCTGTCGAATTCAGATATATTTATGAGAGATGGAATAGAACCAAAAAAGCACGAAGAATTCGAAAAGTTAAGAGGGCATTTTGACTACTACAATTATATGTAAAAAAAAAAAAAAAAAAAAATATAATATATATATATATATATATATATATATATATATATATATATACTGTATATATATATACTGTGTGTGTGTGTTTTATACAAGGTCAGATAAGGTCATAATCTTTTACTACATCTGTTATATGGTCAATGACCTAATTAACTTGTATCTCGAAAAGAATGACGGTAGCGTTGGTCAGCTTGAGATTTAGCTAAGCACAATCTCTCTCTCTCTCTCTCTCTCTCTCTCTCTCTCTCTCTCTCTATATATATATATATATATATATATATATATATATATATATATATATATATATATATATATATATATATATATATATATATATATATATATATATATATATATATATATATATATATATATATATATATATATATATATATATATATATATATATATATATATATATATACAAAGTCACTAACTGAACCAAGGAAGAACTGCAAAAACATGTCTACAGAAATATAGTTTATTCCATAGTCTAACATAGCAAATAGTTTGGAATGAAAAATAAAAAAAAAATTAATGGAGATATCTATATCCCAGAAATGACAACCCTAGAATAAGTCCAATTAATATATAAAATGGTGCTATCAACTTCCACTGAATGAGTCTCTACAACATAAGAGTCAAAATAAGTCAAACATGACCAAAGTCATTATAAGTCACATTCCCCTCCATTTATTTGACCTATATTTTAATACATCTGAGGAAACAGAGGGAAAAACAAAAACTTTAAAAAAATAGGCACAGAGAAAAAAATAAATGTGGGATATCTCCCTTGTTACTAACCCCAAAAATGCACGCAATAAAACATGGCAAAATCAAAATTCATGAAAATCAGTAAAAATCAAAGAGAAAATAAAAATAAACGGGGAAAAAGATATTCAAAGCATGGTAACAGTGCAAAGAACAGTACATGTTAAACAAAGTTATTAAAACTCATTCGGGTTTTTGAAAATCAAAGTTGCAGCTCACCTCACAGGCAGTACACAAAGTCTTCCAGCAAAGCAGATCTTTCACTTTAGAAATCAAGACCCGAATGTCTAGCCTGTACTCAAATTGGAAAATTCACACTTCCTATGACACGCCCATGAGAGCGAACTCGCAAATGAATGCTCC
>NC_089788.1:56672047-56687047 GCF_040412425.1 Macrobrachium rosenbergii
CCATGAGCCAGTTATAGACTCTGAATGAGTGTTTACTTTACTTACCACATAAAATTCCTTAGTTCTGACTGCAGTTGATTCAGGTAATCGTAATATACAAAGAAAAATGGGGGTATTACTGAGCTGAGCGATCTACTCACAAGTCAATTTTGTAAGTAAACAAAGTTGCGTAAGTTTAAAATCGTATATATTTACATTAGCAAACAATCAGAAGATGAAATGAACTTAGGCAGGCACGTAAGGCCTGGGAATCTAGGAAAATGTGAGGCTATGTACAAATGAATGCTTCGAAGATATATCTGTCTCTATGACGATGCTAAGGGCGTGGTGGGGACACGACGCGCAAGGCAAAATCAAGGAAGGGTCCCACTGCTAACACTACCTCCGTAACGGAGAGATTTACAAAATAAAGGCCAGTAGGGGCGCATCGAAATAAGCACAGGACAAGACGGTATACAGAGGGTGCCAAAATTGCTTTGAACACACAGTTCTATGTAGTTATTCTTGCACTGGAATTTACTTAACACTGCACTGACTAAGGTGAGGCTGATTTAAAACACTGGTACTTGAAAATGAAGTAGGAAGTTCGGTGAGAGAATTCAAATAATGTGACTGAATGAAAATAATTATTGTAACAGAGCACTTTACCATGTAAAGTTAAGTATATCTTAGTTTTACCAGACCACTGAGCTGATTAACAGCTCTCCATGGCTGGCCCGAAGGATTAGACTTATTTTACGTGGCTAAGAACCAA
Organism: Macrobrachium rosenbergii; assembly: GCF_040412425.1. Lineage (NCBI taxonomy): Eukaryota > Metazoa > Arthropoda > Malacostraca > Decapoda > Palaemonidae > Macrobrachium > Macrobrachium rosenbergii. The sequence goes on from NC_089788.1 coordinate 56,672,802, forward strand.
TTGGTTACTTAGCAATGGGACCTACAGCTTATTGTGGAATCCGAACCACATTATAGCAAGAAATGAATTTCTATCACCAGAAATAAATTCCTCTAACTCTTCATCAGCTGGCCGGTGAATTGAACTCTGGCCCATGGAGTGACAGTCCGCAGCTCTACCGACTCACCCAACGAAGAGCTTACTTTACCATGTAGAAGAGGTGGCTTCAGTGTAGAAATGGCACTGGAGGAGAACTTAAGGGGGCTCACTGGTAAGAAGACTAAGGCCCAGCACTCTGAGGGAGGCGGGAAAGCAAGGGAGAGGGGTTGTGTCTCGACTGCGTCCAGGTATGTCTCTGCTATGTCTCTGACCTCCCGTTCCTAGGGTCAGTCCTTTTAAAACCCTGGTTCTGGGATTAGGGTGCTTTCCTGTCCAGATGAGGCTAGTGTCGCTCCTCTATTCATGCACAACATTTTGATTCAGGGTCACCATGTGGTCAATCAAGACCACATGATTCTTCAGGGCCCTTGCCTCACTCTTAATTCATATCACCGGATTTATTCCGCCTCTGGCCAAGATTAATATTCTTACGGCTCCATGTTCTGAAGCAAAGTAACTTCCAGCAGTCACATGTTTACAGAGTGAAAGGGAGTGAGGTAAGCAGAGTGCAATTAAAGGATTTAGGGAAGGGCCAGTATTTCTTTGCCCTCCCTTGTCAGGTGGTGCTAAGCAAAGCACAGTATTTCTTATTAATGAATCTATATTAAAGCTTTGGAAGATTGGATTCTTGGGAAGATTAGAAATATATATATATATATATATATATATATATATATATATATATATATATATATATATATATATATATATATATATTCACAGATTGGGTCTCGTTGGAGGGATGAAATGGGGTTTTATATTAAGTTACTGCCTTAAGGCCAACCAAGAATACCAACCTATAACAAAATGAAGGGGAAAATGGGTAACTTACCTTGGTAGTACCAGTATTTAAGTACTGATTTGAAGGTCACCATGGGAAATGATTGGCAATTTACGTTAAGTTGAATTTATTTACAGAAAAACTACCAAGGAAGTAATCTGAAAGGCTGATGATACACAAGCAAACTCAAATAATGAAAAAAAAATGCAAATTTGAACTGTGCAATAATTCTCAGCTGCTGACGAGTTGATTTCGTCTTGAATGATTAGGCTCTCGTGTGCAACGAAAGGGGGGAACAGGCTATTGCTCCCGGGACTGTGTACTAGGGAACTTTATGTCTATTGTAATGGCAGTACTTTTAAGATGATTTGAGGCACAGGCTAGCAAAACTGGACCGGGATATTCGACCTCCTGGAAGAGAAATCCAGAATTAGCATGCACTTATAAAAAAAATCAGTTCTCCCTCATTACTAAACAATGCACCATGGAGGATTTGATTAATTAGCTTACTTGGCCTGAATTAACACTATGGAGGGAGTAGTTTGTTAAGGTTCTTGATGCTTTACTTAAACACAAGGCAGTTCAAGGGATGGTTCTGTGGGCTGGTCTTTGTGAACCAAAGGAAAGACCAGAAGTGGAAATGAAATGGCAAAAATCTTGGAGAAATAAAGAAAAGAATTTCACTAGAATGAACAGAGGGGTACTGGCGAAAGACTCCTTCTAAGACATACCTTCTCAGGCTTATATGGGCTCCTGTATAAGACGTCGAACTTGCAGAATAAGCATCATCTGTCGCTAGTCCGGATTGACAGGAAAAATGTTCTACCTCTCCTCACAAAAGCCAGAGTGTCTCTCTGCCCTCTCGTGTTGTTTTTCGTGGGGCGCTTGGTGTGTGTTCATGTGTACGTGAGCTGGGCAAATCTGAAAGCAAGTCCTTAAGCCAGTAACAAGGTCAAGGGAAAAGAAGCCTTATAGTCTAAGGATCTAAAGATTAAGTTAGCAGCCTTCCCTCCTAGGAGCCTACGCCTCTAATGATTATAACCTTCCCCAAAACCTACGCCGCTCTCACTACCCGAAAATGGGGTGAAATCTAGGAGTGTTCTTTAGCAGGGGGGTGTGAAGAGGAGGTGTTTTATTGTCCTGATTTCTGGTCAGGTGTGGAGAGGAATGCTTTCTTGGTTCAAAACAAGCGTCTTCCTACCTTGTCCGCCATGTTGTTTTGGCCTAACATTCAAATGAGAAGCTCTTTTAATTAGAAATTCAAATTGTTTTTGGCTGGCTAAGAGGGAGGAATGTAAATACGTGACAATATATATACATATATATATATATATATATATATATATATATATATATATATATATAATATATATAATATATATATATATATATAATGTATATATGTAATATATATATATATATATGTATATGTACATATATCTGTCTATCTATCTATATATATATATATATATATATATATATATATATATATATATATATATATATATATATATATATATATATATATATATATATATATATATATATATATATATATATATATATATATATATATATATATATATATATATATATTTATATATATATATATATATATATATATATATATATATATATATATATATATATATATATATATATATATATATATATATATATATATATATATATATATATATATATATATATATATATATATATATATGTACGTGTAAGCATTAATAGCGTGCGTGCGTGCGTGTACATTTTGACGCTCCCTATTGTCTCACTCAGTAAAACGTAAGAAAGCTAGAGAAAGTATGAAAATTACTCCGAACCGCGAGCAAAGTAAAGGAAATTTATTTCAGATGCAGAGGCCAGTGTGAGGGGCAAGCGAATGCCATTACCCAGCACACACTACTGAAAACAAAAACGAAAGAGGGAACTCAATACCTGCATTAAAAACAATTCAGTGTGTATATACAATATGCCATCGATATCTAAGCAATTAATGGAGCAGTTGTAATTGCGAACTGACAGTAAGCGAGGCTGCAAATTGCATAATTGCTAATCACCCTTGCAACCTTACCCGGGGTCGATGGGGCACAGATTAGGAGAGGGTGTGGCAGATAAATTAAAGAGAGACAAGTGGTGCGTTTAAAGGGGAGGATAAAAAAAAGTAGAGAAACAAAGAACTCATCGAGATGTGATGCTTTGATAAGGAGAGCTTGAAGATGGGAGATTAGGTGCGTCTCTCTCTCTCTCTCTCTCTCTCTCTCTCTCTCTCTCTCTCTCTCTCTCTGTGTGTGTGTGTAGGGTTTTTCATTCATTAGGTTCCGTAATTAACGATTCCTGATTTAGTTATCTTCTTAAACTGTGGGTTTCCCTCTCAAAGTTGTTATTATTAAGGATAATATAAGATCCCCTTCTTGTGTGTAAATCTTGGAATAATGTTATAAATACGATTTTTAGTCCTTAAACTTTTACGAGGATCACTGTCATCGTTAGTACTCCTCGTGAAGCTTAAAGATTTTAAATGTATTTTGAACAATTAACAAACTTCCACTCAAGAAAAGGGTCTTAATTTATCCTCATCCTGATTGTTCTTCATGGTCCTCGTTATGATTATTAATGCTGTTGTTCTACCCTATTGATATTTTATTTTTTTATGGTAAAATAACCTACATTCAATATGTTCTCATTTCATACTTATTACTAACATCATTACATAAATACTACCTTCATTGCGCATGTCATATTTTCTTCTCAAGTATTCCTGTCTTCAACCTGAGAACTTTCGTACGGTTTTTTTCTTCCCTCTCGATCATTTCTTTCAAGTCTTATCGAATTATTTTCTCTTGAAATAAACCTCTCCCTCTCCTAATCTCTCTCCTGTAAATTGTGCATCGTTTTATCGTCTGCCTTCTCTTTTCCGTGCAGCCTCCTCCTTTTCCTCTCCTTCTTCGCCCGCAATCTACTTTTGATCCTCCAGTGTTCTTCTGTCTTCCGCCTTTTCTTTAATTTCACCGTCTTCGTCGTCTTCTTCTTCTTCTTCGTTCATGAACAGCGAGGGTGTAAGTGGAGCTAAACGCTCGAGATAAAGTGCGATTGGATTGCAACAACATCGGGAGGCTGCTCTCCCAAGCACTTCCCCCAAAGGGGCCACAACTCAACTACGGTCTGGGTGAAAAAATTCGCTTTTAGAACTTAACAGCTCTATAGATTTCCATTATCGGTAGAGAAAATATTTCTGATATTTGGTAGTGGTAGTCGAGGTAGCGGTCATTAATTCAGAAAATCCATCGTTTTTGTTTTACTTGAACCTCGAACAAAATCTGTAAAAATATTTGTGTGTTCCCTGGCTTTGGTAGGGCAGTAAGATTAGTTACTTAGTATAAAAAATGACATAGAGTGGAAGCATTGTCTATATATTTCATGACGCAAGTGAATTCGGATCGTGGTATTATAGTATTGCTAAAGAATTATTACAACTACTAAAACAGTAATTATTTTCATATACTTCATCTTGGTTCACAGTAATTTCTTAGCTTAATTTTATTAATTTTCTTTTTCTTGGTTTACAATTATTTTGCTGTTTTTGATTTATACGTCCTGTCGTCTCTAATGAAACAACACGTTGAATATAATCCTTTATTCGTAATTACTGAATACGTTTTTTTCAAAATTGTTTAAGGTAGGATTTTTCCTTATTGCAGTCAATGAAACATTATTATTTTTTCTTTATCAGTATAAATATTAGAACAGTGCATTAAACGTAATTCCCTACGTTGAAAGTGTCTCTGTACGACTTTATGTATTTGCTTAAGTAATAATTTCAAGGCATTTCGCCTTCTTGGAATCATTACTAAAATAATAAATGAAAGGATGGTATCTTTGAATATTATTACTGAAACAGCATTTTAAAGTTAGGTCTCTCGCATGCTACTATTCTAGTAAGTTAAGTGTGTAGTTTTTCTTTAGTATTAAAAAAAACAATGGTTAAAACAACATCTCTTCATTCAAGTTGTGCAACATATTTAACAGCGAATGAATACAAAACTGCATAATAAACATAGCAAATTTAGCCATGAAGTTGCCGTGTCTGGACTGCGGTTTATTGGTATGTCGGATAAAAAATCGATACGACAGGTTTTGGATAGCCCTCCTCCTGTATCTGCGAAGGGTAACGTTTCTCTTTCGGCTCAGCTTCGTGGATTTGTTTATGAAAATGTTTTTATTGACTTCAGTGTTTTGTTACCTCGGAGGTCACGTATTCACCTTTGTCTGTTTGTTTACGAGTTTGCCTTTCTCGTGTGTCTGTTTATGCAGAAGATTACCTCAAAATGTTAGCGAATGGTTTCAGAAATTCTGACTGGGGCAAGGAGGATTTGGATATGGATGTGGAACCAGCTGCGAATTCAGGACTTATGATCCCTTTTTTCCTCAAATTTGCGAGATCGTCCGTCTTACATTGACCAGTTCTTTTATATTTTTATTTGGACTCACATAGAGAAAGAAGTCTAGATCGTGTAAAGAGTGCATAGATGGAGGTGACCTTTTTAAGATGGAAAGTAAATCTCAGGAAAGAGTCTTACGTTCCAACGGTTGATAAGTGTTTATATGAGGACTGATGAAAATTGGGAAAGGTTGGTGCTTGCAGGTGACAAGATGTTGATTTCTAAATGTGAAGAGAATTCATAGGCTGGCTACGGAATGCAAAGTATTGGTAAGGGAGATTATTATTATTATTATTATTATTATTATTATTATTATTATTATTATTATTATTATTATTATTATTAGCCAAGCTGCGATCTAGTTGGAGATGCAAAATGCTGCAAACGCAAGGTACCAGCAGGAAAACAGGCCAGTATGGAAAAAAATACAAAGGAGTAAAGTATATAAAAAAATTAAAAAAATATATAAATAAGATACAACTATCCAACTATGAACTCATGTGAGCCGGATCATCCATAAAGCATTTACACCCAGTTTTAACTGAAGTTCCGACGATTCACTTCCGTGATTGGGCTGATCATTCCATAGTTTGGTTGCGGCTGAAATAAAACTTGTAGAAAACTTTGGAATTGAACCTCACGTAAGAAAAGACAAAATTGATAGAGTTCATTGCATGTCTAGTGCTATGTGATAGGTGGCACACTCTGCGAAGATTTGCTTGTAAAACGTGATCAGAATTAGAAAGTTTCATATATTATGCTCAGTGGAATAACTGAACAGGTTTACGGGCTGCACTAGAGCAAGAGCCCGTGCCAGCACAGGGCTTGTTTAATGCAAAACGAACTGAACGACGGTATCCGAGATTAATACTATAAGGTCTGCAATAAGAAATCTAATTTAGTTAGTCCTGTGAATGATTGGAAGATGAGAAGATGGCTTGATTAATTGACTTAATACTACAACTGACTTCGTAACTCCAAAGGATGGAGTCACACTTGTAAATATAGTATTGAAAAAATGAAAATAATTAAGTTTAAATCAACTTTTAATTCTTTTGCATGGTATAACATAAGTAAGTGAAATAGTATTTCTTAGAGATAATCACTTTGTTAAATACGGTAACACTACATTAAGCATATATATACATACGTACGTACACACATATACATATATGTGTGTTTATGTATATGTATATGTATATATATATATATATATATATATATATATATATATATATATATATATATATATATATATATATATATATATATATATGTATGTATGTATGTATATATATATATATATATATATATATATATATATATATATATATATATAAACTTAATATAGTGTTACCGTTATTTAACAAGGTAATTATCTCTAACCTAGCAAATGCAACTTCACTTACTTATGATAATATCACGTAAGAAAATTAAGAGTTGATTTAAACGTAATTATTTTCATTTTCGTGTTTCAATATTATATTAACAAGCGTGATTCTACCGCGAGACGAGAACTCCAAAGATAGAAGTACCGAATTGCGTAAATTCATTTTCCAATTACGCTTCTCTCGAGATTGGTGGCTCCGTTTATAGCATCACTCCGTCTCTTTGTACGGACGTAGGTGGATGATGACTTGGAGGCAGTCGACTTGATGTGTATCTCCTGTTTTCCTACTTTTGATGGACGGGACAAATGCGGTCTGTGACTGGAATATATTGCACTGAAATATCCCGTCAAATATAAAATATTGGTGATTATTCAAAGCGTCTCTGTGCTCGTAAAATCTTTAAATGTTTCTTTGAACTACTTTTCATTCGGAATAACAAAGTATCCGAGGATGTTGTGCTTTCACGCACCTTGAAAATGTTTCCAGGAACTGCTTTTCATCTGAAATAACAAACCAATTATAGATGCGAGGGCGTTCCGAATACGTAAAGCGGTTTCAAAATGAGATCCAGACGGTAACGGTTCAGAGTTCTAAAATATATAATTTCCGCTGAAATCGGGATGCTGAGAGAAAGGAGTGAGTCTCACTTGACATTTGATCGTGAATGGTCTGAACACGGTCCATGGGTCGGACTGATGTTATGCACTCGCCGAGTTGGATTCTCGTGTTGTTTTCTAACCCACGGTGCTCTCACCAGGCTCCTACTGACTTGTGTAAGTTTCTCTCTCTCTCTCTCTCTCTCTCTCTCTCTCTCTCTCTCTCTCTCTCTCTCTCTCTCAAGCAGGGAGTTAAATCATACACTTAACCATTCTTTGTTCCATTTTGGGACTCTCGTTCACTAGAGAAATGGAGCTATTAAAAGGAGGCCCAGTGAAACGTAAAACATTGGAAAAAGAACATGATTTTTTTATTCAGTAGTTCGTCAGATTTAGTGAATATATTGTCGTTATTGATCGCACCACTAACATTTGGGTGTACCCACTCCATTTTGCCCCTCCACTTTGCTTTGTTTTTTCGTCTGACCCACGGCTCTCCTTCCTCGCTCTTACTTGATTTCGAAGGGGAAGAAGAGCATTCTTCATCCATCGAAATTCGCTGAGTAACATTGAATCTTTATGATGTCGGGCCGATGATATAGGCGTTGACGCCACTTTGTAGAGGCAGATTGATTTGTCAATTATTTATGAATGACAGCAAGTTAAATAGACGTCTGAGAAACACATCTCATTAAAGCACTATGTGCCATTACCGCAGTTTTTTTTCTGACTGGTATTGCTTGCTTGCTTACAGGTTTCTTTTATATGATTTATCTTATGTACTAATTATTTGTTTGTATTCTCTTTTTTTTTTTTTGTTCTTCCTTCTCCAAAGATCATTCTATTTTGTGACAGCTAACTTGGCTAGTAATGGTAAAAACGACAGACAAAGAAACGATAAGATTTTAACAAAATTAGACAAACAGAAGTAAGAGTCGGCATGGTAGGGCTCAGAAATATTTGGTTATGTGTAGGTGATGTTCCCCTGAAGGTATTACTGGGCGTCGCGTTTGGTCATCTAATGGAGTTCGGCGTGGGTCGGGCGCTCGCTTCCTCCTTTGATACCCTCTTCCAAAACCTCCGGCTACGTAAATCGGCGGATTAATCTTAATCTCATCGATCTCGAAATGGCCTCTCTCCGGAGACTGCTAATCTTTGTGACCATAAGGTGGCTCTTGTCGATCGAATCTATTACAGTGATGAGTGAACGCATGATTTTGCGCACGCGCAAGGTTTTCACGACGTCTGGCTATAATCAGATGATGATATCACGCTGTGTATTTTGTCAAGGATTTTATTTTAACCATCTTGCGCTCATCTGTGTTAACCTACACATCGCTTCTAGTATCTCACAATCTTGTGTTATTCACTTCATTACTGATTTACTGCCCTGCATTAGTATTCATTTTCATACTACTGTATTATTTTGTGGTTATAGACGAGCTGGAAGACATGAGTGGTGGAATTTAACAAAGCAGGTCTGCACGTACGCAGCTTGGGGACGCTGATGATGGACGATCCTTTTCATGCCGATTTAATATCTAATCTTAGTGTTTTCTTTTTCTCAATGATAAATGATCCTTCCTTGTCACCTTTTCAATGCACTGAAGGTCATTGTGAGAAATCTAAACTTTTCTCTCTATTAATAATTCGGATCTTTCCTAGATAGTGACCCCCAGGGTTTCGGGGGTCGTTATCTAGGACTGATATTTCTTAGGGTCTTTATCTTTATAATATTTATGCAGCCTTTTGTTTGTTTTTACGGTAATACCAACGGGTGAGGGGGGGGGGTCACTATCTAGGAAAGATCCAATAATTCTTTTATGAAATTGGTTTTACGTTGTAGTGGGAGGCGTGTAGTTTTAACGCCTGTCATGAAATACTTAGTAGATAAGTGGGATGTGATGCTCTTGGGTGTACAAGCACACTGAGCGGACACGTATACATTTTCCTACATATATTTGGAACAGCGGATACATGTGGTAAAGAAAAAGGCTAGTAGAAAATGTGTAATGAAATATGAGAAAAACTTTTTACTCTTTTAGGGGCCTTTTCAGCCACCCGGTTACCATAAGCTAGGAATCACAAGGGCGTGAATTAGGTTCTCAGTTGCTAGTACACAGTTGCCTTTTATTCAGTGACAGTCTGCTTGTTTTTCTGTCCACAAAATATCTTTCAATCGTAAGAACTGAGTTTAATGGAATTTTTTGTAGTCGTAGACTGTAAGGCAAGGATGCCCTCATTCGATTTTCAAAGCAATTTAAATCTAAATACTAATCAAAGATGGTTAGTTTTCCCTGGCAATGTACTGGCTGCGGGGTTTTGTAGATTATAACTGTTTTATTATAGAGTAATAGACAAACGTTGTAGCTTAAGAAGAAGGAAAAGAAAGTGAAGTACAGCATCTAACCCAAGTTGTAGGCAAATATGCCTTGTGTGATTCCTAATATATACATACTGTACATACATATATATATATATATATATATATATATATATATATATATATATATATATATATATATATATATACATATATATATATATATATATATATATATATATATATATATATATATATATATATATATATATATATATATATATATATATATATATATATATATATATATATATATATATATATATTAGCCTTTCCAGGTGTCCTGTCCACCAGGAAATCTTCCAACAAGGACCCTAAAACTGGTTTTAACCTGCAAAACAGAGCTGTTCTACACAAGCATTCTCAGATTATTATTATTACAATAGTTTTACCAGACCACTGAGCTGATTGTCATCTCTCACAGGGCTGGCCAGTAGGATTTGAATTTATTTTTAATATATATATATATATATATATATATATATATATATATATATATATATATATATATATATATATATATATATATATATATATATAGTAAATTAAATTGATATTTTTGAAAAAGTATGTAATTCGATTACTTACAAATTTTGAAGTTTCTGACAAAATTTCACTGATCGATTTATTTCCAAAACTTGATAGCCGCTGCTGATTAGACTTTGGACATTCACACAAATGTTTAACTGCTATCATTATTTTACACTCAGAACATTCATGAGCAGTGTTATGTGCATTATTCATTAGGTGTCCGTGTGTCAGATGAGAATGGCCTGTTCGGAGACGTGTCAGAATGACTTGCGTTTGTCTCTCTCTTTGGTGTGATGAACTCCATTTTTCAACGCTAGGTTTTCTTTGTTTTGATTTACTCCTTTCCGGTTCTTCATGCAATACATTTTGCCATCTTCATAATACTTATTTTTATGTTTGTTATATAACCATTAATAGGGATATTTATATTTGTTTTTGTCAAATGAGCTGCTTCTTTGGCTGCCTTATCAGCCTCTTCATTTCCTTTGGGCGCATATTGTCTGATGTAGGCTAGATTTAAAGGCATGTTTGAAAGTGAAACTGCTGATGGGACAGTCTAAATGACTTCAGACAACACCTCTTACTCGGATCCCGTTGGCGATATCTCGGCTTTTAAGATAAGCGAATTATAGTTTTTTTTTTTTTTTTTTTTTTTTTTTATTTCTTGGTGTGCCCTTGCTTTCTGGGTGTTGGAGGATAAGGGTCCCGAGTACTGGAGATGTGAAATCTTGATATTGGAGGAATCAGTGATTTAAAAATGTACAGTGTGAATTTATTCCTGTAGGCTACAAGTCATAAGTAATAGAAATGTGGGGTGTGGGGAGTTGTGAGATCTGGTTACTGACATGTGATATCAGGTTTTGATGTGTTAAAGATTCGAAAACTGGCGAATATGAAACGGGTACATTGGTGAATGCAATATCAGGAAATTGGTTAGTGGAAAGTTAGGATATTAGCACGACTTGGGAGTTGGTGCTTTTTACGTGCGTGTTTTGTTTGCTGGAAGATAGAGGCTTTACCGAAAGTGATAAGTACGGTAGGTATGCCGAAGGCAGGATCTGACTTATATATGGGGCATTATCTTACTCTCTGTTGGTAAACTTTGGAACTCCCTTCTTGGTTCCGTTCTCGCTGACGTTTCATCGTCCATCTTCCAAGTGGCCGCTCTCTTGCTTCCTACACAGTCACTCCCTATTTATTCCTTCCCCCTTTCTTTTTCCTTTTCTTCTTTCCTGTCTGAGCTAGATAAGAAAATTAGGTTGCCGTTAAGTATCAGATGTTTTTCCTCCCCGCCTCGATTTTTTTGTGTCGGGGAGGGGAAGGTGGGAGACGTGCAAAGTTAAGGCATCGAATTGCCGTTTTTGGCCTCTGCATAAAAAAAAAAAAAAAGGCTTGCGCTCAGCGGTAGCGAGCGATTCTTGGCTTTTCTGGATGACGCTGCCCTTGGTGGGCGAAGGATTCGAGTAGGAGTGGGCAAAATCCTGATAATCCGCGCTCGTGGGATGTCCTTATCATTGTATATAGGACCCGCTCTAAGAAAAACCGGCTACTTTACAACTCGAAGATGGTTTCTTTCACAACGAAGTAGATGTTTAAAAAAGCAAAAGTAGCTGTTGAGGTGATAAAGCGAATGGCGAATCGAAACCTCCATAAAAGCAAGGATTCATTGTGACAATTAAAGTATGAAAGGAACGGAAGCTTGAAGGAAAAGCAGCAAACGTGAAATATATCGAAACGTGCAAAAACACTTAGTAATAACGGAAATACATTAAGAAGAACTGAAAGGAGAGAGCTGAAGATAACGTACAAATATTAAATAAATTGAAATGATAACAGCACAAATAAGCAAGAATCATAAATGTAATATGAAAGTGGGAATGGCAGAAGTGGAAGGCGAGAAGAAGATGGTAAATACAATTACTGACGAAAATATAAGGGATGGTAGAGAAAAATAGAGTGAGAGACCAATTCTGTAATGAGACTTTAGGAGGAGGGCGAGGGGCGACGAAAGGGAAAGAAATAAGCACGGCGTAAAAGGATACCGTGAAAGGGAGAGAGAGAGATTTAGAGAAATGAAAGGAGAGAGAGAGAGAGAGAGAGAGAGAGAGAGAGAGAGAGAGAGAGAGAGAGAGAAACGTTAAAGAGACTTGTGAAGGAAATTGCATTACGCGATGGAAATAAGAGAAGATAAGAGATAATTACAATTGGATAAAAGAGGGGAAAAGAAAGAATGCTCTTACGGCTGCGTCTTGGCGATCTCTTAACATAGAACACCTTCTGTTTCATAGTAAATTCGTGATAAAAAGTATTTTATCATTAGCCTGCTTTTTATCCAGAGAAATTCCTTTTCTGTCGTTTCTTCGTATCTAGAGACAATTCGTGTGGAAATTTCTGGACTGATTTCTTAAGACATTTCATCTTTTTATGTCTTTATGCCCGTGATGTCCACAGGTTTCCTCTTATCATTTTTCTTGTCCAGTAATTTAGAGAAATACGCAATGTTACGGTATTTTTACCTGGTAAATTGCCTGCTATCAATTACTGACTTGTTATCAAAAGATATTTCCTTTCTTATCCCTTTTTTGCCATATTGTGTAGAGGTATTTGCTATTATTCATTTTTTAAGAGAAATATCCTCCGCTGTCACTTTTTTTGGCCTTGTTATGCAGATAAACTTGTGTTTTCACTTTTTCATCGTTATATATATAGAGAGAGAGATTTCTAGCATTATCGCATTCTTCGAAGTGAAATTTCTTGTTATTTTTTCTCATGCTAGTTGACTGTTTTTTTTTTTTTTTTTAAATACTGAATTTATTTTGAGACTTAACATTATGTGAAGCTGTCCTCCGTAGTTGTCCTTGTACAGATGTTTGAGTTTTCACTGTGCAATCAAGCATCATTCCAGAGTAAATTTAAGTAGCCTACGCTTTCGTGGCCACCTGCACACATGTGAACTTGCAATCATGTTCTCGTGTTTCATACACTCCTGTTGCACATAGCATTACTGAGCTTGAGCTCAGTCCTTGAAAAATTGATTAACTGTTACTTTTCATGGAGTGTTTTATGTAAAATATATTAAATCGATTGATTCTCTCTTTTCTTACCCTTTTCTTCTTAGCGCAATCCCGTTAATCCCGAAGTCAAGCAGTCTTTCTTTTGTGCTTTGGTTAAGAACTAGAATGGAAACAAATCAGAACCTTTGTCTATTAATCAATAGCACTTCCTTTGTCTGGCATCAAAAGAAGGAAACTAAAGAGATTAATCAGTGCAAATATTTGTTATTTTTATTATTATTTTCATATTCTTGCAAGAAAGTATGTGGCGGATAATTTTACCAGATTAAATTAGCTCCAACGTAATCAGAGGAGGACGAAGAAGACATTCATCAGGATTTTTTTCGGTTAATGTTTGCGATACCAAAGCTAATTTCCTGCTGAATACACATTGCTTCTTGCCGACGGAAATTTATGGGATTTAAACGACAACGAAGTTTTCTTTCCTTCTTTATCGATTCTGTCGTGTTCTATCAAAATTTCGTTTACTGCACAGGTCTAAACTAACTCAGAGGTATTTCTTGGGCATTTAACCACAAAATCGGTTTTCCTTATTTTTACAATCATTATATATATATATATATATATATATATATATATATATATATATATATATATTGTATATATATATATATGATTTTTCAAGATTTTTCAAGAGGGAGAATTTAAATATCCCTGATAAATGTATATCATTAGTGTTTATGAGCCATTAAATTCTAGACTTGTATCTAAAAATTTTATTTTTCCATTGAGGTAATTTGATTCATTTCTCTATATCAAGAAAAACATTACACGGTACTCTTAACAGCTGGAGAAAGGCGTATCTGTTTTTTTTTTTTCTAGAATACTTTTTTTGTATTATTTTTGTTTATTCTTGATCGCATAAGAGATTTGTGATTCAATCATATCATAACAG
>NC_089788.1:56689547-56692047 GCF_040412425.1 Macrobrachium rosenbergii
TGCTAACAGAAAGTTTGGCAGTTGGTATTGGACAATTTTCATTAGTAGGAAAAATACTAATTATTTACCGGCATGCACTAACTTTTAAACGAACTTTAAATTGGTCGTTGTATAATTGACATTCATACATCAGTCTGATAAGCTAAAACGCCATGAAAATTTACTATGAGCTCTTGAAAGTCTTATGACCGTTTGAGCATTGGGGCTGAAGTTTGGTTGGGTGGGGGGGCGGTTGGGTTGAGCTGAAATAATAATAATAATAATAATAATAATAATAATAATAATAATAATGAAACTACCTCCTGCAGCAGAATTTATGTAGAACGATAATTAAATCAGTCATTCATTCATAACAGTGGAGGGCATGAACGAGTTCGCTTCACCCCCGGCATTGTGATCAGTCAAGTTAAGCGACTTTTGACTTGGGCAGTACTTTGGATGGATGCCTACTTGGGAATGTCAGCTAATGGACTGGTAACCACCAGTCACTGTCAGTTGATGGACGTTTAACCACAAGTGAATGGTCAGCTAACGGATTGGTAACCACCATTGAATGTCAGCTGGTGGACGGGTGACCAACTGTGAACGTCAGTTGATGGACGGTTAACCACCAGTGAATGGTCAGCTAATGGATTGGTAACCACCACTGAATGTCAGTTGATGGACGGGTGACCAACAGTGAACGTCAGTTGATGGACGGGTGGCCACTAGTGACTGGTAATTCAAATTTTGATAACCATTACTGAGGCTTGCAACGTATCTTGGGAATGTATTGCAAGCAACAATGGGTCTGAAGAGCCAATAAGATTGTGTGAGTGGCAGATCCCGTCATTATACGTTTATTCAGTCGCTCATCATAATGCTGAATCTACATTGCCTGGCAGAGGAACATTTTCGGTCCAAGAACACGACCGTATTGTTTACTGTTATCAAGGGACCTTGAAAACTGTTTCGGACAAGATAAGGGAAGTGATATTTTACAGTAGTTGATACTGACGGAAGGAAAGTCTGCTACATAAATTAGGAAGGGAAAATCAGTGGAGCCTGGATGTCGGGAGCTGTTGGTGGAGGGAAAGACTAACTCTCGTCCTTTTGTGACAAAGACACGGAGGCGACTCACTTCATTATTGATAGATGGAATACGCCGGGGCAGGTCGATAAATAAGCTACGCCAAGGGAATGATCTGTCCTAATGGAAGATTTATTGCTGAGCCTCAGGATTATTGGGAGAGGGCTCTTGCATGTACATTTTTATAGGCCGCTTTGGATTTCCTTCTGATATATTCTTATTGGATGTTACTGTCGTTTCTGTCAAATTAAGCTGAATTTTGCCAGCAAGGAATCTTGCATTCTGAGCAGCCTATAATGTAATTGAAGCAGGGATAAGTATGTGTGGCGCATTGTTAATGGGGTATTATTTATGACTTCATAAATTCATCTCTCGGAATAGTTATCGGATGATAGAATTGGCGGATGGCAATATCGCTCTAATTTTGGTAGTTTGATAAATGGCAGAGCTTTGCCTGGCGGGGAATAATTTAATCTGTTTATTTGTCTTCAGTGGAAGAGCATCCTTGAGGATCGAGTACAGGTCTCAGTTTTGTAAATGAATTGTCCCATAAGAAATGGTGTCGTGTTGTTGTTGATGTGGCTGTGGCTGCTAGATTAAACAAGCCTTCCCGCGGTGCGGGTTTTTGTGCCTTTGAATAACGGCTTGTAGATGACTTTGCGTCTTCGGTGAAATTTGAGGGGGTTTGTCATCGCATGGTTGGTATTGTTACATCTTGGAATTTTACACTAAATTATGTTATGTTTTATTAAACTGAAATTTTAATAAACCTGGATTGTGTACGTCAATAATCTGTGAAATAAGTTCATACCCTTGGGATACGAATTCTTAAATTAATATTATTTTCTCATGGAAGCACCGTTTGGCCGAGCAACCCAATTCCTTATTTGGTCAGGCCTCATGGAGAATAAGGGAGGATGCTTTGGGGTTGCCGCTGGACGTAAGCACATGACACATTACACGAAGAGGAAAAAGGAGCAAAACAAATATCATTATCATTGTTATTCAAAATGAACACCCTTTCATGTAGGACAAACCAGAATAAGCCATCAGCTTCCTAGACAAGCTTCCAGAGAATGGAAAGGCCATGTATGGAGACATTAAAAACACAGCAGAGAAAAGAAACAAAAAAAATGAACAAAATGAAAATATTTGCGTGTAATAAACGTGTGAAAAATGGAGAAAATGTTAAGACAGAGGTTCAAGGCGCTAGTATTGCAGTCACTGTTGAACGTCGGGTCACAAGTATCTATAAAACTTCTGGAAAGATTGTTCAGTAATTTGTATTTACGGGTTGATCCCCATAATCCATTCTTTCTGGGCTGAACATAGTCTGCAGGTAATGATGCCCACGTTTGACGATCACAAGGAAATGTAGAGCAACTTAAAGAAGTCCTTATTGAAAATAAAAAATGACATGTAAGCTAAGGG
>NC_089788.1:56694547-56757047 GCF_040412425.1 Macrobrachium rosenbergii
CATTTCTCAGTTTTATGAATAACTAGCTAACCAACACCATCGCTGCCCGGGAAAACTCTGAATTACAGTGTACGGGTAGGGGCAGGGAAGGGGAGGGGGAGGGAAGAGGGATGGAAGAGGAGGGGGGAGAAGAGAGAGGGGGAGGGTGACGGGGAGGAGGGGGAGGGGAAGGGGAGGGAGGAAAGGGAAATGGGGAAGGGAGGGGAAAAAGATGGGAAGTGGGAGGGGGAATCGGGAGGGGAGGATGAGGGGAAGACAGAGGGAGAGTTAGTTCTTCTATTAGAAGAGAATAAAAAGCATCTGCACTGAAGACACAATAAATAAAAAATGTATTTCTACAATTCGCACTCAGGCGTGTTTGTGTGTTTGTATGTGTGTGTGGACGGGGAGAAGGTCTGTCTCTCGTGCAACAACAGTGAAGTGAATTGCTGTTGCCAAAACACCCCATAAACCGAATTTGTAACGATATATGCCATAGTAACGCTACGAAGTAGTCGTTATAACGAATTCCGAAGGTAAAATCGAAGAAGAAACGATCGAATTAATGAGAAAATTCGCATTTGAACTAATAAAGAAGAAGGATATACTGTCATCATACATCTTGCACATTGTGTTGAGCTAGCAGCTACTACACATGCACGAATGAGGAAGACAACTGTTTAGGTATATGTTTGACACTTATGTTGATAATTATCATAAATTATGATCAAAATTCACGTAAATTCTGATACAAAATTTATGTTACAGGGGATTTGGATTTATTGTTGTAGGTTCACCATACATCTGATAGCGCGTGGAATAAAAGGTGGGGCTTCAGGAGAAAAATGAGAATTAACCCAGTAACGCTGGAGGAAGAGGTGACGTAAAAACGAAAATTTCGTTTGTTTTGTTTGCGTTTGTATGTCTGTCACGGGGTAGGGGTTTGATTTTGAGTTAAAAACCTCTCTGGAGTGACACAGAGGCCGTGTGCAAAATTTAGTCTGAATCTGTCAAACGGTTTGGAATTCTATAGAAGCCAAACTAATATACAAACATTCACTTATATATATATATATATATATATATATATATATATATATATATATATATATATATATATATATATATATATATATATATAGAAGAGCATACGTAATCGTCTTTTAATTTGGTTTGTGATGTTTATCACCTCTGCGAAAATTTATTTTTTTTCTTCTTATATGTCTAATTCTGTTTAGCCTGCTTTTGTTCGACTTTCTGTGCTGTAAATGAGTTCAATATTGTTTAGTGGGTTTTTCATTTGTAATGGAATTAGCTACTCTTACAACTTAAACATCGCGTACGATTTAGATGGTATTGCTCAGATTTTGTTGATAATATCAGAAAGAAAAACTGCCATTTATATTCAGATTTGTATTTCATAGGTAGAAGACAATTGGAAATTTCTATCAAGAGAAAGTTTTACAACGAAATTTGTGGATATTTCAGTTTGCGGTTATACGAAATTCTGCAAATAATCGTTCACCTATTTTAAACAAAGATAGGATGCTAATAAAAAGACAGCTAGAAAACAGTGTAATTTGGATAATGTGAACCTCAGTTATTTGCTTTATCTCAGAATGTTTTACTTGAAGTTAGAAAGTCAGCACTGAAAAATTCCCGTCGGAACTTACTTTACCTCCACCCTTTACCACCTTTCTTTAGTCTTGCTGTCCAGCCTGTTGAATTATTACTTCTTAGTGCAACTGTGGGATTTTCTCTCATTTCCAAATTTAGATTCTTGTACTTCATTTCCTTTATTTTCTAAATATCCTTATATCGCTGTCCAACCACTCCAGCTCCCCTTTTCACTGTCCTAACCGCTGAATGGACGAAATTGACTTAATAAATCAGCCGGTCAGATCAATCGACATTGAAAATTAAAAATTTATCCAAAACAAGAAATTATCTGGAGTCACAGAAAACTTGAGCCCATTAATGCAGTTGAATAAAATCCTCAATAGGGTTCATGCGGCTTAGCAAAACCGTAGATCTCTGCCAAGATTACCAGAAGAAAAAGAAATAAAATAAAGTAAAAGGAAAAAACTCTAAGGCGAGGGCCAACGAAAACGATCTGCAATTTTCTTTTCCAAACAGCAAAGTTTATTTCACGCGTGACAAAAAATGAAGCTTGTGACGAGGCACTCCAGTACTGAATGACATCCCTCCCGTAAGAGGGCCAAGTCGCTCATCAAAAAAGTTTTGCTTTAATGACTCAAGTAAATTAACATAAACATGACCTTGCCTTAACCTTGTTAGGATTAATTAACCCTATTGTGCCGGTGACTAAGTTTATAGTTACGACGCTCAGGGAGGGCGGTAGGGAGGGGTGGAGGCAGGTAGGGGGGAGGGTGCGTGGCACCCCAGAGACTGACTTGATGGAAACTCGGTGTCGCTGAATTTAAAGCGACTCATCAGAGAGACACTTCGTCACTCGTTTACGCCCTTATTCATGGAACTCATTCTCTTACTCACTCGCTCATTCATTGCACTCATATGGTCACTCAATCGTTCATTCATGCCATTCACTTATTCACTTGTTAATGTGTTTCTCGGTAGGGTGTGCACGAGCAATTGTTGACTTAACGGGGAAAAAAAGTTGCGTTTGGTTGTTTTAATTTTTCGATGTTTTTTTACCTCTTTTGATGGCACGAAGCTAGTATAAAAATTCCAGCTTATGCAAACACTGGGACCCTTAGTGTAATCCTTATGGTAGCAAAAAAAAAAAAAATGGTGAAAATAGAGGAATTTATCACATAATAATTAACACGCGAAGCGGTAGTGAGAAAACGGAAATTCTGAAGTCAATCGGTGCTGCTATTTGCCATTTTCCTTGACTATTTTTTTCTTTAATGAGTCAGTGCGAAGGCCAGGTTGTCCTTCATGTCTGTCTTCCCCTCGCTTGAAATCAGGCAAAATAAAAACAAAAGAGATAATAATTCAAACTAACAAAATCTTTATATATATATATATATATATATATATATATATATATATATATATATATATATATATATATATATATATATATGTGTGTGTGTGTGTGAAGCCCGACGGGACCGGCCATCTTCGCCTTTAACTAACTCCTGATCTATCATCTGATTCCTTAACATTTGCAATACCAAAAATAATATAAGTTGCGATTATTCTTTATTGAAGGGTAGGTTACAATACGACAGTGCTGATGAGTAATAATAACATGCTTATTGAGTACCGTATTTAGAATAATAGAGCATAATAAGAAGAAAGAATGCACGGAAATTCATACTTGAGGAAACCAGTGTTACAAACGGCTCCTTATCTTTCGGTTCAACGAATGATGGATGATAACTAAACCATTAGCACGTTTCAGCAGACAAAATAGGATTGACATTCCTAAAATACTAATTGTATAGTGTTGGGAGATGTTTATCAGAAGCTGTGTTTCATATACTTTGACTTATACGATTGTCAATTTTTTACGCCAAAAATTCAATCGACCATCGACGTTGATCAACTCCCTTTTAGGGTTTCCAGATATTATTATTGTCCAATCGACCACTTTGGAGACTCTCGATCAGGCTCCTACTTGAAGGGAAAAGAAAAGAAAAAAAAATATAATAATAATAATCATCGAGGAAAGGGTAATGCCAATTACTGTTACTGATTTAAGTGACTGGTTGCTGTAAAGTGGCATTGCAGCAAGTATGGTCATCGATGATCTTGACGAATACAGGTCTAAGTTTGATTATGTTCAATATCATGGCAGTTTTTCACCATTAAGTTTATTTATGAGCAAGAAATCATTCATTAATGCATTTTCGTAAGGTGAATGACTTCATTCATCCTTACGTAGTATTAGTTCAAAAAATCGCCTGCCTTCCTGTAAAATGTGAATCATAAACAAACAAAGAAAAAGATTACCCGTGATACCTAGGAGATTGTTAATGCAAAAAGAATAAATACTTCAACAGTTTAGGAATGTGAGCCTTCCTCCGAGTTGTAACTCCACGCACGAGGAATTATCTGGGATTGTCTCCCCCGTTAAAGTTTATTATTTTTTCAGGAATCAGATTTAATATAATTTAATAACAATAGTAAACCATTTGTAAATATTTGACGTGAAGATATAAGACATCTGATTTTTAGCCACGGTTATGAAATTCTGACTTTTGTTTTTATGTAAAAACTAAATGAATCGGAAAATTCTGAGTTATCGGGTAATACAACCATTTCTTTGTACGCGTTTCAAAGGAGATTTCATGAATCTATAGACCGGTCCAGAGACTTCGATGGTCACTTCCCCTTTAGATTTGAGTTTATTAAAAGTGCACTGCACTCATGACCCAGGGAAACATTAATTACTTGTATGTCGTTTAATCGGTTATCCTACTTTGCATGGAGCGTGAGGAATTTCCTGATTAATAAAAAGAAAATGTAAAATAGAAGAGAGCAGAGGGGATCTCTTCACAGAGAATAGACGAATAAAATTGGAGGAAAAGGTTTTGCATGATACTGATAATTCATTCAGAGAACTCAGGTGTCATTGTAATTTTGTTTTGGAATGGCGTGGGAGCCTTATGCTACATGGTGACGGAATGGTTTTGAGAATGTCAGTGACCAGGTCCAAATTTGCCATTCAAGTTGATTTATTATATCTGTATAATGCTGAGTAGACAGAGACAGTCAGTACCTAAACAATGTCTCTCCGGCAAGAAGGATTTTATGTGACGACAGACCCGCTTTTTTATTATTTAAGATAAGCTATATAATTCTGGAAACAAGGAGGAAGGCAGATCATTCCAAGTTTTTAGAGAATGGGATGGAGGATAATCTCGTCCGTTAAAGAATCGAAACGTTCCAGGGGTAAAATGATTGCCTTTCACGAGTGATTTATGAAACCACCCAGAGAATTCCGTGTGGTAGTACATTTTGCGTGGCAGATGACGAAATGTTTATTAAGTTTATTACCTCCGTTCATTTATGTCCGTCCCCAAATGAAATTCAACAAATGTTTTAATTGTTTCTTACATTGCCTATGAGAAGTGTCACCGCTTGCCTCGGGTTTATTACCTCTTTTCTTCGTGTTTTCGAAAGTCTTAGATTTAAGTTTTTTTTTTTTTTTTTTTTTTGTTTCTAAGCCCAGTGACACTCATCAAAGAGATGAGAGATGGAAGTCCCGCAGTGTCCACATACCACGGCCACATTCCCTTTGGGCTCGCCGTTCCATCAAATGCCATCCACACTCAGATAGAGCCAGCAAACGTACCCATATCGGAAGCCCCCGTCACTTCATAATCCTCATTTATCATGTGCCCCTTCAAGATTAAGAGAGCGTTGGTACTGCTCCCCGCAGAGAGCTCTCTGAAAAAATACAGAGACGATGAAATGATTGACTGGGTGGTGATTACGGGGCGTGCCTGGGTTCGAGGAGGGTCACCTCCGTCTGGAACACCAGTTTCGGATGCCTCAATAAAGTGAATGAAATTCCTTTTCTCTCTTTATGCCTCTTCAGTTTGTGCATTGATAGGGTTCGATGCATACCTGGGTGAAACGCGATCAAGAACGGTAGGCATCGTCTGCTTGGTCGCAACTGCTGCATTGAAAGAAAGCCATGTCTTGTTTTCAAGTAAAAACAATGAAAGCCTCAGCTCAGTTGTATAATGAGACAGAATTGTGCATTCGTCTGTGTATTAGTTGTACTGAAAGGGGCTAATGAATAACTTTCAGTGGGAATATAATTCTTTCTAGTGTCCTATTGATAATGTAGACGAGAACGATGGGTAATTTGTTGTAATGATTAGCGTAAAAGTTTTGCACATTTTGTTGCTTGTCGTGCAGTGATTGCATGACGGACTTGGGTTTAGTTTGCATCTACCACAAATATATATGACCGATAATTCAGTCCAAAATTCGTGGTTTTCGAGTCTTATGTCTGGTAATACTTAGAGAGAGAGAGAGAGAGAAAAAAACTTCATAACGAGATATCTTTTCGTATTCCTTTTCCAAAATAGAAATATAATTCAACTTGAGTGACGTTTTATGTATTTTAATCTCTGGCTTTAACCCTTTGTATTCCTGGAAATTAATGCACGCGGATTTTATAATTTCGATATTAGTTGCATTTAATTCATTATAATGACTGAATTACTCCTAAATATGCCTTGCATGACGAATGCATTTCCGCCCTACCATATTAAATGATAATTCCGAAAAATTATACACTGCATTTATTCATTTTATAAATTGTATAGATGTTGGACCACGGAAAAATACTGATTACACATGTTTTTAAACACCAAAGTTGTCTTGGCAGCTGCGTCTGTCGTTTCAGTGCCTTAATGTGACCTGTTTTCCGACATTTCATCACACATCACGTTCTGTAACAAATTCCGTTCTTTATAAATGCTGGTTGAAGGAGGTACCAGCGTACAGTTTACAGTGCTAGTTTTGGTCTATATTCTTCGCTAAGTGCATAATAGATACTTTTCCTGTTTTGCTGTTATGTACGAATTTTTAGTTTTCTGTAAAGAAAACTGTTGAGATGGCTGTTTGTCTGTCCGTCTGCACTTTTTCTGTCCGCCCTCAGACCTTAAAAACTACTGAGGCTACATGGCTCCACATTGGTATGTTGATCATCCACCCTCCTATCATCAAACATACCAAATTGCAACCCTCTAGCCTCAGTAGTTTTTATTTTACTTATGGTTAAAGTTACCCATGATCGTGCGTCATGGTTAAAGTTACCCATGATCGTGCGTCTGTCACCACTATAGGTGCCAACACTACAGGCCACCACTGGGCCGTGGCTGAAAGTTTCATGGGCCGCGACTGGGAGTTTCATGAGCCGTAGCTGAGAGTTTCATACAGCATTATACGCTGTACAGAAAACTCGTTTGCTCCGAAGAAACTTCGGCGCATTTTTTACTTGTTTTTTCATCGGCCTGCATTTTCAGGTATGAAATTGTTACCTCTCTTCTCTTAGCACTTCTGGGAATAACATATTTGCCTGTCACGTTTGGCAAAGAGTAAATACTCGACATTCCAGCAGCAGCGGTATTTCGGTAGTTTCTAGTCCTGGGTAGATAGAGGGACTTGCAAACACTGTAGAGATTGCTGCAGTCTCGAGAATATTTTACTCGATTCTATAAAAAGTTTGGCGTCTATACTCACTTAATAGTCGAAATTGAAGCCTGTATTCATTTTGCAGACACGCAGGGTTCATATGATATTACTCGTGGGGGCTGAATGAAACATGACGCCAGCTGAATTCACAGTAAGGATTTATAGCACTATTGGCACTATTTAGGAACCTGTTCTTGCATTACGGTTGACGCTAAACATGTGGTGAAATATTATACTGGTTGACTGCTGTTGGAAAGAGAGCTGGTTGAACAAAATACAATGGGTGATTTGTTTAAAGGATTAAAATGATACTTTGTAATTTAAACATTTTTCTCAAGAATATCATTACTTCATTTAAAGTATTTGTACAACAAAATGTAACACAAATGTTATTTAGCTGCAATGCCTATGGTATTTCTATTTGAACGCTAATTACCAGGATCAAAGATCTTGCTGTCGTACGACATGGTTAAAGGGGAGTAAGAGGATGATATTTGCTACTTAGAATCCAAATAATTCTTTTGTCCCCAGCAATACCTGGCAGCTTAGCATTGTATCAAGGTACGTTCGGCTTCCTAACCGACCTTGCAGTATTTTCATCACCGATGACCCCTTGCGATGACCTCGGCCAGGACAGGTTCAGCTTTTCTTGTTAAGCCCAGAACAGCGGGAGGACGGTGTCAGTGCTGTGGGTTTTGGACAACGCGCCAAGAATAATTCTTTCACATGTTTATGCAGTCCCTATTCTTCTTTTCTTTTCTTTTTTGCTATTTATTTTAATTTCTCTCTCTCTCTCTCTCTCTCTCTCTCTCTCTCTCTCTCTCTCTCTCTCTCTCTCTCTCTCCGCCACCTTAACCCGAAAATCGTATGTTCGTCACTTCAGGGTGACTAGCCTGAACGCGTCTCTGCTCTTTTTTTATCGTTGTTTTTATTGCAGTCTTGGCGTATTTTTATTTCAATAATGTGACGTCGCAGGCGCCAGGAGCTCCATTCTTGACATTAAAAGTTTATATGGAGACTTCTCCGTAAGAACAAGGGATTTACTTGAAGGTGTTGGAATAGACTCTTGAATGTTTTTGTTTTCGTCTCCTTAGACAAAAGAAACAATGTAAGTTGCGCTGCGCGAGTTTACTTGCATACATAGGGGCGCACATATATCCTAGGGTGTTAAGACAGAGGCCATACAAAAAGTATAAGTAACACCCTGCAAGTTTTACCAGTTGAGCTAGTGATAGTATGTATAAGTAGCGTTCGGTAAATAATGCATATTGTGCATACGTACATCCTAGGAACTTTGATCCCTATATTTATTTCTTCCCTTCTTTAGTTATTTATCTTCGTGACATATACATAATAATGCGTAATTGAGCGCTGCCCTTTTTCCATCCCTCTTATTTTTAGTTTTCATCTGATTTGGGTTCAAGAAAGGCATCCGTCTGGCCTTTAACCGGCCTCCTCATTAAGAAAAAATATACGTGTATGGACGTTTAAAAGGATTTTGGTTACACATTGTTAATCGCATTTTTTTATATAACAAAGAATCCTCTTGTTCGACTTTCCTTTATCGTGTCAATTAGAAAGCTAACGACTATGCCACACATGTAGTTATGTACATGGATATGACCATGATGGTAAGAAAGTATAGTTATTTGGTACGAGTTCAAGAGTATGCACGTTTACGCGTGTGTAAAGAGAGAGAGAGAGAGAGAGAGAGAGAGAGAGAGAGAGAGAGAGAGAGAACTTAGTGTCTATCGTTTCATTTCATTTCCCGAGAAACCAACCCTCTAATACAATCTCGCCCACTTGACATGTTTGTTGCGGCTCCAGTTTACACAAAAAATCAATCTTGACAGGAGGAGTAATCGCACGGGTGGCACATCTTACAACAACAACAACAGCAACAACAACATATTCTATATTCTGGTATTTTTTCTGTCTATCTACTTGTGTGGAACTACCTGTGCAAGGAAAATATTTGTCTCGTTATATCTTCTTGTTATACTGCCAGTGCACCTCTGGGTATTTTTTGTTGCTGTGTGTGCTGGGGAGACTAGAATACAAGTCAGTTGTATAATAACCTATCTTTGTCAAGGTATTTGGGATAATTCATTCTGCGCGGGTGTTTGCATATGTTCAAATATATATGATGGATTGGAAATGAAACGTAGCTTTTCGATTCAGACTTATTTTAACATCTGCCAGCCACCCGAGACAGGGGTCCTAGTAACAGGAAAATAGAAAAGTAATCCGAGTGAGATAGAAATATTTTGCATGCTCTTTAGCATTGTTATCAGATATTTGTTTGTTTGGTGCATTTATATGTGGTTTATGAAATGATTTCACCTAACTGATATAACTGACGCCAGGCCATGAAATAAAAAGGGAATATTTATTTGTTTAGAAATTTTGTGAAGGCGATTATTGTTCCAAAGCATTCTTTTCGTTCGCTAGTTTCATCCATCTGGAGGCATTTCTGTGCGTGGTTAACATGAAACACAGCATCCTTTGAAGTTCCCCCCCCCCTCTCTCTCTCTCTCTCTCTCTCCCCTTCCCGTGTGTATTTTATGAACGAAGTATTATCTTAAAATCGTCATTTCACAAAGAATTTCGTTTAGTATTAATGTATGTCCTTTTCGCTATTGTATTGACCTGGTTACAAAGTTAGTTATCACTCACTATTGCAGGGACTCTTGTATTTTCCTGAATTCTGAAACAAGGTAAACAAAGTTTAGCTTTAAGCTTGGCTCTAGGGGTGGGTTATGGGGCCAGTGAAAAGTGGATTAGAGTTTGAAATGGATCCAAACCCGGATGGCATCCAGGATTTTATTTATGTGTTGAAACTATTTCCATTCCCGTGTCAGAAAAGCAATCTCCTTCAGCAGCCTTTCGTTCATTTGGAATCCCCTTCTAATTTTAGATTTTTTCTCCTCTTCTTTGTCTGCTCGAACGTTATTTACATTTCCTCGCGTTGTATTGCAAGCAGAGATCATAGGGTGCAGTCTTTCATCACATATTGAAAAGAGTGAAAAGATGCGATGTTTTCTGAGGAAAATGACTTATTATCTCACTCGACTTTATTTGGTTTTGGCAATCGTTCTCTCTCTTAGGGGGAAAGTCTTACTGCGATTAAGGAAAAAATAAAAGGTGGGAATTGACGTAAAAGCTATTCTTTTCTTTAATTTATTCTTTTGTCCTTTTTTTGATAACGTCGAAAATGAGATGATTAGTTTTCGATATTTGATGGTTATTGCTACATTATGACGTTATGTCGTAGGGTCTCTCTCTCTCTCTCTCTCTCTCTCTCTCTCTCTCTCTGTATACGCACGTATTTATCACCACGACATCCTTTCCCTTAGGAA
Organism: Macrobrachium rosenbergii; assembly: GCF_040412425.1. Classification (NCBI taxonomy): domain Eukaryota; kingdom Metazoa; phylum Arthropoda; class Malacostraca; order Decapoda; family Palaemonidae; genus Macrobrachium; species Macrobrachium rosenbergii. The sequence goes on from NC_089788.1 coordinate 56,705,029, forward strand.
AAGTGGTTTCGGTATGAGGCTGCTAGCCTTGTGGTCTACTGGTTAGGTAGGTTACCTCATCAGCTAGTGATCTCGTGTTCGAATCCTGAGGAAGCCGGAGCGATTTTGCCATATTCCATTTAAATCTGATCGTTTCCCTGTTAACCTAACCTAGTCGACTTTTTGTGGGGGCATTCCGGATGGTAAGGACATTGGTTAGCAACTTCAAATATATATATATATATATATATATATATATATATATATATATATATATATATATATATATATATATATACATAGATAGATAGATATATATATATATTATATATGCTGTATATATATATATATATATATATATATATATATATTATATATATATATATATACATATTTATATATATATATATATACATATATCTATATATATATATATGTATATGTATATATACATATATATATTCTGAATTTCTTAGATCTGAGTCCCATTTCATAGATGTATGATGTATCTGTTAAGCAAGTCTTGTAAACCTTGTGGTATTTTCCTAATTAAAACAGCATCAGCTGCATGCACTTATTCTGTGAAGTGTTTATCGTCACTTCAGTCTTAACCTCCGCTTTCATCTCCGACCACTTATTTTCATGATAAGATCCATGAGAAGGGCAGACATAGAAGTGAATCAATAATAAAAGAAACTTATGTGATGGAAAACACCAGGTTATGAGAGAATCGCGTCACAAATAATTTCAGCTGAAACGGAGATTGACATCTCTCATATGACTAGATTGTTTTGCTCAATATGGCATAAGGAAACAAAACCTGACGATTGGGAATTAGTAGTCACAAGAAAGGTACTAAAGGAAGGTGACCCGACTGGATGTTGTAACTTTAGAGAAATTGCTCTTGCGTCGTTTGTAATGGAAATTTCCAGTGTGTTCGTTCTCCATATGCCAGAGAAAGAAATTAATAATGCTGACCTGGTTTTTTAGAAAAGATAGAAATTGCTCATGCAAGTATGTGTTAAGATACTGTGCAGAATTATATAGAATTTTAAAATCCCCTTCTGATGGCGTTTGTTAATCAGAGGAAGGCATATGGCAACGTCCACAGACCAATGTTTATGAAGATCGTGCGTCCCTATGCCTTTCCCATTAAAGATGTAAATATAAGCGAAAATATACACGAACGAAGTAGATGCATAGTTGAAATCTATGGGGTCTTGCCCGATGCACTTGCAGTGAACAGTGGGATGCTACAAGGGACTGCTATTTTCGATATGAATTTGTTCCATAATTCATGGATAATTTTCTAAAATCTTTGACATGTGATATATGAGTTGCATTAAAACTTTTGGTTTTGGCATGGTTTACAAGTCTTCTCTTAACAATTCATAAAAAAAAAGATGACAAAAAATTAGGAAAATACTGAAAATTCATAAATTTAAAAATAAAACGAATTGTTATACACAAATTCTATGCTTGGGAGACCTCAAAAGTAGGCAATCGCAGAATCGCTTTATTTGGGTTACCGAATTCTCTTCCTGACGCAAGGGTGGGGCTGTTTGACCACTGCTCGCTACCTTAATGTAAATACCAGAAGGAAGAGAGAGAGAGAGAGAGAGAGAGAGAGAGAGAGAGAGAGAGAGAGAGAGAGAGAGAGAGGGAATCTGTGCTGTAGGTGTTTAAGGATGTTAGTCGGCTCTGCAGTTTTCATTAAGGAGAGACCCTGGTGTGTAGTTTTTTTTTTTTTTTGCTTTTTATACGAGATTTAGTTCAGTAAATTTAGACAAAATGCTCTTTGTCATGCGTTTTGTTAGGTGATGACATCTCGGTGCAGATGGGATTCACTTCTGGGAGCTGTTCAGAATGATGTTATGATTTTTTTGTCTGCACCTTGCTATTTTTTACACATATATTCTCTTTTTGTGTGTGTGTCTCCGACGTCGCTCATCAGATTAGAGAGATGTTAGTACCTTTTTACCATCGACTTAGTAGACCTTCTAGATCCTTTTACATGTGCAAAGGTGAAACGCTAACACCACCGTCGCCTTTGGATAAAGCTAAATGGTACACCAACTATACCTCTGGTGTAGTGGCTTCTAGTAACAACATTCATTAAAAGCATATATTTTTTTATGTTTTTTAAAATGAACAGTGCCATATTCTGTTACGATTGGAACTTCAGAAGTTCCAACGAAGATGCAATCCATTACTACCCTAACAGTATTCTCCTTATATTTTAATACATTTTTATCTTTTTATTAATTTATGTTTATATCATTTAATAACTGGGATCTCTTCTTTATGTGTTTCCCTTTATTTCCTCTTAGTTCTTCATAGTGAACACTATATTCTTAGGAAGCTTGAACTTCAAGTCAGTGGTCCTGTGGGCTTGTTCCATGTGAATAAGGTTCATCTTCTGAATAATAATAATAATAATAATAATAATAATAATAATAATAATAATAATAATAATAATAATAATAATAATAAAGGTTATTTGTTGTTTACTTAAGTATTAATCCAATTCCCAGAGTGTCAGCACCAGAGATTGTTGTTTCGTCTAAATAAGGAAAGAAAAGAGAAAAAGCCATTCCAACGTAGGAGTGTTTCCTTTTATTCAATTAGCGATAGTGAGTGACCTCATTAATCAATATTAGTTGTAATCATCGTCGCTTGAAATAAACATTAATAGTAAATTGGCGTAATCCATTTGCATGGCATCCCCCCAATTACAGACTGACTGCAAACGAGACCCAATTACGGCTGCCCGATCACCTGTATTTACCTGCCATCATCCTCAATAAAGCATTTTTATAAACACTAAGCTACGTTTTGCTCCGTTTCCGTGGGATTTGCACTCCGGCCCCCCGTCGCCTAATGGTCTACCTGGATCTGCCTGCTTCCACAGGTAGGGGGATCAAGAGAGAGAGAGAGAGAGAGAGAGAGAGAGAGAGAGGAGGATAATGAAAATAAGCGAAAACATTGTTTTTCAGTCGTTCTGTTCGTTAAGCAACAGCTTATGTTTGCTTTTGTTCTTGTTTGTTGACGTTAATTCACCGGCTCTTTCGTGCATGAATATTCCCTATTTTCTTCGCTTTTGTGTCGTCATTTTATATTATTTAACCGTCTATTCTGATATATACTGTTGTGTATTAGTGAAAATACATTATATATATACATATATATATATATATATATATATATATATATATATATATATATATATATATGTGTGTGTGTGTGTGTGTGTGTGTGTGTGTGTGTGTGTGTGTGTGTGTGTGTGTGTGTGTGTGTGTGTGTGTAGTTGTAATAGCCACAATGCCCTCTTAACTTCTCGAATTCTTCGCTCTTTTTGGATACGCTTGTCACTACAAAGCCTTGGATCTAAGTACAAGAAATACATATGAAGCATATATATATATATATATATATATATATATATATATATATATATATATATATATATATATATATATAATTCAGTTTGAATATCAATGTAGTTTCTCGTTGCACACCTACACGTAAGTTAGAGAAAAGTACATATGAATGAAAACATATCTAATGTTTCAGATAACATACGAATGCTTAAACTTGATCTCAGGCTTTCTCCATTAGCTTTGTAAGTTTCAGGAACGGTGAACTCTAATCTTTCAAACTTGCTCAAGACTGTTAAGAATGTATGAACTCCTATGACAGAGCTGTTGCGTGCTGCAGTCAAGTCTAAAAGTAGAGCGAAATTGCCACTTGGCGTGACAGTAACCTATACTGTCCATCAGAGTGAAATCAGGGCATGGAGTATCCATGGGTGTTATTTCACTATATGTACAGTATTGAAGTTTTAGATTATTTACAATTTGTTTAATTTGCTTCATTCCTGAAGAACCAAAAACGTCAGGAAGACGAAATTTGTGTTAATTCAATAAAGTAACTGTCATAGGGACTAGCTGACCACGTCCCAGGAAGAGTCAATAAATAAAGGGTTGTCGAAGACGTTTCAAGCTGACTACTCTTAATACAAGAGAGCATCCTATTAGATATTTGGATCATAAAAGTTGTGAAGAAAGATGGAAAACAATTAAAGAACTAGAGAAGGACAACAATATTACTTCTTTAAACTGTGACACATTTAATGAGAAGACAGATGTGCTTACTTTTAATGTTCCCATAAACGTGTCCCTCTAATCCTTACTTGATAAGGAAAAAGTTAAGTATACCTTAGTTTCACCAGACCACTGGGCTGATTAACAGCTCTCCTAGGGCTGGCCCGAAGGATTAGACTTATTTTACGTGGCTAAGAATCAATTGGTTACCTAGCAACGGGACCTACAGCTTATTGTGGAATCCGAACCACATTACAGCGAGAAATGAATTTCTATCACCAGAAATAAATTCCTCCAATTCTTCATTGGCCGGACGGGGACTCGAACGCGAGCCCAGCAGAGTGCTAGCCGAGAACGATATCGACCCTCCAATGAGGAACTACTTGATAAGAAAAGTATGATAACTTTACTATACCGAAAGGTATACTCGAACCTTTCTTGTAGAACTGTCACAATTAAGATAAATGCACGTCCATGATGTTGGCTTGTCAAGGCCTCAGTGTGATCCATTGCGGCTCACGTCAGACTATTTCTGAGCATTCATTTTTGAATGAGGTGGCTGACTCCATGCGCACCCCCGCAGCTGGTCACGTGAGCTTATGTGCCATCCAGTTTAAGATAAACAGAAAAGTTTAAATGTGCATCCCCTTTGTAATATTATACTTTTCTGTCGCTCCTCAGGTGCCAGACTTCTTGAGATGACCTATGCTATAATTTATTCGTACCCTACTGGTTTATGGAACTAGATACTATGATATGCCATTATGCATTTTACTCATAATGTCCAGGTACCATGAGACCCGCCCACCAGCTGCCCAGCTCTTACGAGAGCATGAAATCAGTGCGGTTCTGCTATGCATAAGATTCCCGAGGTGATTGATGAAGGGAAATCTAAAAGAAATAAGAATAAGCCTGGGCTAACAAATGGCATTTCGTGAAATTGAATCCAAGAAAGATTAAGCAAACCGGTTGGAGTCTTGTAAAGGATTTCCTGGGAGAAAAACAAATCTCATGTATCATTCGAAGTGATTCGTCAGTGATATGCAGTAAATCCCTTTGTCTGGCATTACTGGGTGCGAAGTGTATGATGAAAACTTTAATATATACGTTGAAGGAGGTTCATTTTCTCGAGTGCAAAATGAAGGTACCATTTTGGTGCAGTATGCAGTTGCTGTCGGTGTTGCTGTCACGGTCGTATTGCCTCTTTTATTTATATTTGTCTAAAGTTCTTTATCTGTTTTCTTCGCATTCGTCTAATTCCTTCCCTGCCCCTTTTCTTTATCGTTGCTCGTAGCCTACAGTCATCTCATTCCTATTCCTTTTCGTTCCCTCTATGTCTTCCTCTAATTCGCCTCACCGTTCCGCACCTGTTCGTCTTAATCGTCCCTCCAGATTCTTTTTGTGGAGTGGTGAAGTGACATCATCTTCACTGTAGTTGTCAATCCCTTGTAGAGTGACAACAATGACTGACCTTCTCTCCTTCCCATTCTCCGGCAGCTCATATCGACCCTTAATCACCCCACTCAAAGTAACGCCTCCGTCACACGCACACACACACACACACACAAGAGAGAACACATGTGGATGACTATTGCTTACCCGAACAGGTGACAATAGGCTTACCTGCAGGAATCATGACATTCTTGGGATCTTTATTAGGTAGCTGTGTAGGTATGACCGCTGGTATTTGCAGCTCCCTTATATCCTTTTGTGGGTCATAGAAAGAAAGTCTAGTTGTGTAAAGGTGCCATTTAAGTGAGCGAAAAACGTTACACAGAAAACAGTCTGCTTGTCCATAGGATGTGTTCACGCCTGTCCTGCTGGTGATCGTTTCGTGTTGACGCGTTTCTTTTTGCTCAAAAAAAAAAAAAAAAAAAAAAAAACACACACACACACACTGCCCTCTCCGATGTTCTACGAATCCTGTAACATGCTATAATTTCAACGGACAGGTTTGCATATGCAAATTTCATAACCTGAATGCTGGAACTGTGTGTTTGATCTTATTCACCTATTTTTTTAGGCAACCTACGGCTGTCTTGGTGTTCTTGCTGATGTTTTTAGTGTGTCAGTGCCCCTCGTGTTAGGCGTTTCACAGTTGATATTTTGGGAACCTTTGATGTTTTTATTCTACTAGCGACATAAATTTGACCTTGCAAGGAAGATTAGTTTAGTGTGCAGATGATTCATCTCTTGTGTGCTCTTATTCGCTCCTTTACAATGTAATGGCAATTAGTTGATAGTTTTTAAAGATATCCGGAGAGGACGATTAAGTGGTTTCTCAGTAAGGTGAAGACAAAAAAATGTGTGAACTTGTAACTTGCTCCCATATGTAATAGTGCTGAATAACAAAACATTTACGAAAATTGATGTTAATCGGAGTAATAGACGTATTAGAAAAAAAGGATCCCAACATCCAGAATGCGAGAATGCGTGCTAGATAGAGGTGTATGGTGCACTTTGTACAGGAGTCCATCACGCTGCTGATGAGCCTCTACGTGAAACTGCTGATGTGGGAGTTTCCTGCTAACGGGGTTCAACAGTTAAATGTGAATGGGGAAGTGATCGTTGTCTCGTCTTTTCTCGGAAGTCGCCTGTTGTTAAGGAAACAGCTTAATATTTAATATATGTTGTATATCAGTGGTTCTTAACCTTTTTACTACTGCCCCCCCCCCCTTTAGTGGTTGGTCCTTCCCTCCACGGCCGCCTTGCATCTCCAGCCAAATAGATAAAATTCCCACCCAGCTTTTATTGAAAAAAGGAAAATATTTGGTTGCTTTTAGTAATTTTATTGAGCATGAATTCTGTACAAAAAGCCATTCGGCGCGTCGCCGTCACAGTAATTAAATAAATATTAGCAAACTCCACATCTTGATCATAAAAAAACATGATCATTAAGAAACAAGTGAACGTGATTATAAATATTACTTCACCATAACCAAATAATGATTTGAAGCGCCACCATCTGCTGATAAAATACCAAAGGAAATCAAAACTTGCGAGTAACGAACGGAGCAACACATACGCGTTCACAATTCACCACTAAACTTCATTAAATAAAATAACTGAGCTAAACATACCTCAGCGGGCTCAACTAAAGAAATGTGAAAGAGAAGTAATTATCACAGACTCATGGAGTCGTGTGGGAGGCGGCTGACCCTGGATTTGCGATGGGCCGGCGCCGCTAACACGTGAGGACATTTCAAGTCAAAAATTACAGAAAATGGTAAGCTTAGTAGACTGGCAGAGTATAGAAAACCAAAGTTGATACTGTAAAGGCGATACTTTTGTACTTCTTCATTATAAGTTTAATAGTGGCCCACGCTCTTGGATAAATGGAATAGAGAGTTGGGACCGTTGTGTGTTAACCGATTTCTTTTATAATGAAGATAAATGTCTACTTTTTCCCGGATCGCCACCCCCCCCCCACCAAGAAATTACTCAAGCTCCCAGGTTGAGAACCACTCATATTATATATATATATATATATATATATATATAATATTATATATATATATATATATATATATATATATATATATATATATATATATATATGTGTGTGTGTGTGTGTGTGTGTGTGTGTGTGTGTGTGTGTGTGTGCGTGTTTGAGAGAGCATATTATTTTGTATCAGTTTATTTTTCATACAAGTCTGATGAAGCATGTGTATATCTTTCTATCCTAGGGACATTTTTGTGCTGATAACTCCATTTTATTGTTAGTCGAATAAGCAAGACTAAAATATGTGCCATTACTTTGAAAGGATTTATTTTCTTATATCAAACCTGTAAGCACATATAAGCTTCCCTCGGCTAGAAACACCACCCTTTCTTTCGTGTTCTTCTCGCGTTATTTTCGAGAGAAGGCACCTGTTTTCTCAAACACCTTTCTCCAGCTGCTCCTTTCACTCTCATCTTTCTCTTTATCCCCCTTTCAGAAACCCTTACGGTTCTTCTTCACAAACATATATAGTTTCATCGTGATTTCACATTTTTTGGTGGTGACGGCGAGTGATATGCTTAGTATTCAAAGACGGTCTTACAGCCATCTACGGGACAGTTTGTAATGGATTTTCTTCAGTGGGAAAAGGATACAGTAACTGTCTTCGAAGTCTCTCTCTCTCTCTCTCTCTCTCTCTCTCTCTCTCTCTCTCTCTCTATAAAAGAACATGAAAATTGTTGCCCTGTTGTCCTTTCTCCCCAAGTGAAATTTGAAGCGTTTTAGTAAATGTAATGGGCGTTTAGAAATTTTTTTTTTAACTAGAGCCGTGGAAATGGGGTAAGTGTTTAAACTTTTTTTATTAGGAAGCCAGGGAAACTGGGATCTCTCTCTCTCTCTCTCTCTCTCTCTCTCTCTCTCTCTCTCTCTCTCTCTCTCTCTCTTAAGAGTGTATATGTACAAAACTTGAGCTTTCATCCAAATAGTAGGACGAAAGCCCGAGCTCTTAGATATATACTTTTATCACGCTGCAAAGAACCTTAAGTAATGACTAAAGTGCACTGCGTGAGGTGCACTGACGGGGCTACCCTCTTACCGGGAGGTACCTATTTATAGCCGAATGGACTGTTGTAGGCTTAGGGAATTTGGTCCTAGAGTGCTGCTCCACTTAGCCACGGCATCCACATAGGCTGATGTTGCACATTATACAAGTTGGGCAGTGGAGTCACTACATGGACGACTGTTATAACTACCAATGAAGTCGTAATATTACCTTTCTCTCTCCACATATTGAGGTTTAAACCAATGATGGGTGAGTTTTTATAACTTCTTTTCACGAAGAGAACCTAAGAAACTGGGCCCCCCTGTCTCCAAGTGAAGTTTGAAAAGGCTTATACTAAGAATTTGCCGAAAAGCTAATTCCTGCTACCATACTTGTTTTATTTTTTTATGTCTAGGAAGCAATGTAAACTGATCTCTCTCTCTCTCTCTCTCTCTCTCTCTCTCTCTCTCTCTCTCTCTCTCTCTTGTCATGTGAGGTTAGCGAGGATCATGCGATATAATTTGCCCTTTTTTTTTTTTTTTACGGGGGGAACCATGAAAGCTCCCCCACCCCCAACAGTCTTTGTGGCCTTGAAACCATCCAAGAGACTTGAAAATGATCATGATCACCGTCATCCTTGGCGCTTAAAAGCGGTCTCCCTTGATTACAAGAACTGCCTTATCGGTTGGGTTTATTGACTGTAAACGTTTTTATAGTTTGTGTTGCGATTTATCACATGACATCAGTTTAGCCGATGATTGTTTGCATTAGTTTGTTAAACTGGTTTGCTTTTATTTTTTCTTTCTTTTTGTTAGAAGGCCTTATCTTGTTCGTTGTTTTATGTACTTGCTATATAAAATTTTTCATGATCTCTTTTTAAATTTGTATTTGTTTTATGTTCACATTATCCATAGTTTCAAATGTTTGTCAATTTCATTTGAGCGAAATCAGTTTTCATCATATATTTATGCATGTCTTCTGAGCTATTTGCACTACAGTTTGAAACCCTAAGGTGATCATTAGAACTGTTACCCCCAGTACAAATACACGTTCGTTGCTTATGCAAAAGTGTTTCGTTATTTTATTCTCTTTTGATTACGCAATCAGGCGACCTTGGCTCCGCTGAGGTCACTGCAACCAGTAGATTATCCGTCTCTAATCATGATGAAGATCTTTAGCCAAGTTCTTAACGATCAGCGCCCGTGCGGCGTTACCTCGCGGACTTCCTCTCAGAAGCTTTTACTGGTGTACCCGAGGCTTGGCTGCTGTTTACACTTTGCGAGCCCTTGTCGTTTCCCTTGCCCTCCAGCACACCAATCTGATTATACGGCCCGTGGTACAGCCTTCTCTACAGGCTTCCAGTCTTTATTATCGCGTTACTGTAGCTGATCTGACCCACCCTTGCCCTATTCCGGTTGTCTGTCCTTTTGGAGTGCGCAAATGCCTACGTTACACGCATGCGCCCTACCTTGATGCTCGATTTTCCTTTGTGTGACTCCTTTACGTACGAACGCGTTGACACCATATTCCCATTTCTAAATAACACCTCCTCTCTCTCTCTCTCTCTCTCTCTCTCTCTCTCTCTCTCATGCAAGAGTGCCCAACCTTCATAGCGCGTCTAGACAAGAAGGTTTCCCTCGGTGACCCCGAGTTCCTCACAGTCACTTCAATAAATTGAAGAAGAATGCTTCTCTCTTTTTCTCTCTCGTCTGCACTTCAGTTCTCACTCTTTATAGTCTCCTTGTTTACCACATTTTTGGCTGATTCGTCAAAGGTATTTCGTGATTTTCCTAATGTCCCTTGTTGCAAATGATGGGTAATTATCTCGGTAACGAAGATCAAGTGGTCCTTTGATTGACTTCAAAACTAGAAGATTCTGAATATTCACTGTGTTAACATCCAACGAGAATTTTAAGCTTATTTCCAAGAAAGAATAGCACTCGGGAAGAGAGAGAGAGAGAGAGAGAGAGAGAGAGAGAGAGAGAGAGAGAGAGAGAACTTTAAACACTGCAATAGAAAGAATTCATTCTCATTAAATTTTGCTAATGTAATTGAAAAGTTCTCAACTTTCTCGTCTTGCCGAATTAGTGTAAGAAGACGCAGGGTAGTATTGACAATGTTGCTCCCTGTCCTCTTCTTTAAGCATTCATGAACGGTAAGCGTTTTTTATAGGACGTGTCCTCTTTCCCAAGGAGAGGAATTAGGGAAGGTGCGATGTATTTTTATGCAAATGTTGAATTATGGATATGTTTCAATAAACAGGTAGTAGAAATCAAAACCAGGTCATAATGAGTCTTACAATCGCCCATCAATATAACTGGACTTTACTACAGTTTATTAAGTTTTTACTTTACAACTATAGATAAATTTTATATATTCAACGACAAGACTTCACATGAAGCATTCGACCTGACGCCTCGATAATGTGAATTCGACATCACACCTACGATTGGAAAATTCGACCTTTCATGTGCTTGTAATGAATACACCCTACAATTGAAAGTAACGAATTGGCCTTAAAAACAACTCGTGAAGAATTCAACTTAATTCTCTTTGGTAAATTAGTGCATTTAATTTATGCGTATTCGATCACATGCCCACAAACAATGATGCAGACATTCATTCTATATATATATACATATCTATCTATCTATCTATATATATATATATATATATATATATATATATATATATAGATAGATAGATAGATAGATAACTTATATATTATATATATATATATATATATATATATATATATATATATATATATATATATATATATATGTATTAAATATATGTAATATTTACATAGATATTTATATACATATATATATATATATATATATATATATATATATATATATATATAATTTTTACTCAGATCTAAAGACCGGAAATTTTCATGTCCTTGGCTCTCTCGAGTGGTGCCCTACCTGGAAGGAAGTGGTATGCTTGCATCTTGAAAGTGTAAATATAATATCGAATTATGGAAATACACATAATACATTGCATTCTAGTAATAAAAAAAAAAACTGAATTCTTGTTGCTCTTAACCTGATTGAAATATAAATTACTTTGCCTTGATGACAAGAGGGTTTTGGTCTTAAAGGCAGCAGTACACACAGACTTTGCTCAAGAGCCTCTTGGGTGTATCGGCGAGAGATAACCTACGACAGCAAGTACTTTGCATTCTTTGGTGGCATTAAGTTCTTGACAGCTTTCGGTGGTAAGAGGTACTAGAGATCTTCCATTGATAACAGATACCTGACACCTTCTAAAGATAGCGGATTGATAGGCAGCGTTAATGATAAGAGGCACGACCTACTATCCATTTCAGGGACTGCGAGTCATCGTTTTTCTCAAATATCTTTCAAACTAATTATTTGATCGAAATGGTACTTCGACACAGTGTACAAGACACCTCCCGCTAATTTTTGGTAATATAGTGCATTGTCAAATGGTGTTAGTTAAGGCGTTTACTCTTGACTTTTAAAGGCAAAGTCGCATGAGTCAGCAGGACAATTCTACGCAATCGAACGTCCATTATTCCCCATAGACGGGAAAGGGGAAGCGGAGTTGGGGAGGCCAAGAAAGTTGGTTGAGGGAGGGATGAGGAAGGGAAGGGAGAGGAAGGGATGGGATGGGGATAAAGGAAGTTCGAATGCATAGTTTGGCTATGCTGGGCAACACCATGCAAGTCAAGATTAAACTTCCTTAACTAAAACCATTTGACAATGTGTTATATTACCAAAAATTAGCGGGAGGTGTCTTGTACACTACGTCAAAGTATCATTTCGATCAAATTAGTTTGAAAGGTATTTGAGAAAAACGATACTCCCTGTCTCTGAAATGGACAGTAGTAGACGATGTTTTGTTTGATCAGAGTAGCCGTCTTCGTAGTCGGGTTGTTTTGGGAGTAAAAGTTTAAAAGATAAAAAAAGAAAGATTTTTTTTTCCTTTTCTCTGTCAGTGGGATACAGCGGCGATAATTTCAATGTATCGCCAAATACATTATTTTTCATCATGACTGTTTGATCACTGATTATTAGGGTGGGAATAAATCACAAGGAATCAATTAAATTTATGCTCAAACTTTCTCATCGCTGACTTCTCTGACCAAAGTAAGCTTCACTTGCTTTCCAGCCTTAAAATGTGTTGCAAATTAAAGTAATGTTTTGTTCTTTTTTTATGCACAAGAACAGTGACCTTTAAGCCGTGTTACTTCTATTTTTTTTTTTTTTTTTCTGTCTGGGAGGCTTGCTCTTTGGAAAATAATTTTTCCCACTGGTGACTCAGCCATTGAAAAACAGTATTTCCGGGTAGACTCGACTTTAGAAAAGGATATTCTTTCCTCGGGAAATTCGATCTTTGAAAAATAGTGTTTCCATGTTTTACCTGGGAAACATTACCTTTGAGGAATTGTATTACTTCTGGGTAGCCTTAATCTTTGAAAAGTATGTATTTTTTATTTTAATTGAGATTCAAATTTTGAAAAATGGCTTTTTAACATCTGGACTCGACCTTTGTCAAGTAGTATATTTTTTCCTGGTAGTCTCAGCCTTTGAAAAAAAATTTTTTTTTGTTCAGAGAAACTCTGCCTTTGAGGAATAATATATTTTTCCCAGGTGGTCTCTACCATTAAAGAATAGTATTTTTTTCGTGGAAAACTCGAATTACAGCATTATTTCCCCCGAGGAGACTCGGGCTATGAAGAATAACATATTTTTTCTTGGGCAGACTCGACCTTTGTAAAGCAGTATATTTTTCCAGGGGAGACTCGGCCCATAAGAAGTGTTTTTTTTTTTTTTTTCAGTGAGTCTCGATCTTTGAACATCTACGGATGAGAATTAACCGTATAAAATCCTCGTCGTTCCTTCGAAATTTTTACCAACGTGCACTGAGAACGTCACGGAACTGGTGTCTACAGTATGATCCATGTCATTCATACTTCTGCGCTGAATGGCTTGTGTCTCAGTGATTTTTCTTACAATATATAAATACGAATTTTTTCGTGTGTCATTTTCTGTAATGAAATAATTCTATAATTACTCTTTAACAAAGGAGTTTGCTGGTAATATCGTTCTCGTAAACGTAAAACGATAGCTTTTTAGATGTCTGAACATTTTGGTATATACAGTAGCAGACTCATCTTCGAGCAAAGGGCACGTGTCCCTTTCCTTCAAAAAAGGATTTTCTTAAGAAAAGCAGACGATTCACTGCCGCATCCATCCTGTAAATGATGAAGCACAGGTGAACAACGATTGCTGTAGTTATAATATGTATCCATACATTATTCTAGAGACTATTCTACAGAAGCCTCATTTGCAGAAAATTGACCTCCCGTAGGCTACATATACTGTAGCATTATACACTGTTACAAATTCTCCCAGATCTTCCTGGACGTTAAGGACCTCCCGTTGCTTTTTTTAAGGTATTCCTTTCCACCCCAGTGCTTTAATACTTAACGTTACTTTCATGGAGATACCCAGTGGCCGTCAAAACAAACAACACAGCATCCCAAAAGCAAACTGACCAATATCAACCAGGAGGGTCCGTGGGACGGAAGCTCATGTCGGTACTTCAAGGACGTTTCTTTTGGCATTGCCTTTCGAAACCGATTACTCGAGAGAAAATCCCAGGGCTTTCAGTGTCTCGTAGTTTCGCGTAACAAGATTTAGCCTCAGGTCTCTTACCTATGGGATTTTATTGAAGACGTGAAGAAAAAAGGTGCTGCAGCTGCAGCCGGCCCTTTCTTGATTCGCACATCACGACGATGGCTTCGTTCCGCTTCTTAAATGGGTTTCTTCCAGTGTGTGAGTGCTCCCCCAATCTTACGCCTCCTCTGGTCCTCTTCTAATGTATTTAATACTGTTTTATTACTTTCCCAATTTCTGCGTTAATAAATCCGGAGACGGACTGGTGCATTGGCATCGTCGTAGATTGCATAAGAGGAGAATGAGAAAACAAAATAAACTGATCATTTAAGAGGGTTGTATTTATAAGTTCCATTCATGAGAAGTGGCTGAGCTCATGCTTATGGGGCCCAAGCTGCTTTTACGTTACGAGATGATAAGGATACAACTGCTCCAGGCTGATGAGAGGGGAAAATGCTCTTTGTAACGAGGAGTCGTAAGGTTCAAAATGCCAGAGGTCCAGAACGAATTTAGGCAGAGTTAATGCCTCAAGGGAAGGGAGCTTACTGTTCTTTAGTATCTTCTTGGCGTGGGATGTGTTGTTGTTTTTGTTGTTGTTGTTGTTGTTGATGTTGTTGCCTTGGGATGGTCAAGGAGTGGGAAGCCAAACCTGCTTTTTCAATGCTTTTGGAGATGTGTGGGTCTCTCTCTCTCTCTCTCTCTCTCTCTCTCTCTCTCTCTCTCTCTCTCCAAGAGGAACAATAGGAAGTGGATTTATGATTCTGGCATCAAGTTTATATATATATATATATATATATATATATATATATATATATATATATATATATATATATATATATATATATATATATATATATATATATATATATATATATATATATATATATATATATATATATTTATATAAAAATATATATATATATATATATTATATATATATATATTTATATATATATTCTTCGATTTTAACATGCATTTTCCCATTTTTATATGGGGTAAGCACGATGCTCTCTTTTGAAGGACTTTGATTTGGCGGTGGGGTAGGCCGTAGCCTCGATCGGCTGCCCTGTCTGACATCGCTTAGACCCCGGTAGCGAATGTGTACATGTATTGTACCAAATCCCCAGCTCCCTTTCTCCCAGCAGCGAGGAGAACTGGGCGGGTAGGTCGACAGTTCGAGACGTGTGAGGTGTCTGTTATGTTTTTAGAAGATGTTGGAGTGGCTTTGTTTAAGCGTGTAACACCCATTTGCTTTCAGCAAACCTATCCGTTGATTACATATGTAATCCCGGGGTGTCTACATATATACGATATATATATATATATATATATATATATATATATATATATATATATATATATATATATATATATATATATTACATATATATATATATATATATATATATATATATATATATATATATATATATATATATATATATATGTATATGATATATATATATATATATATATATATATATATATATATATATATATAAATATATAGATATATATATATATATATATATAGATGTATGACAGATAAATAGATATATACTGTAGATAGGTAGATAGACAGAGAATGAATGCCAAGCATGGAAGAGCCATGGATTACGTTACATGGGAAGAAATGGCGACTGTACCGGCATATATCAATACGAAATAAATTCTCTCTCTCTCTCTCTCTCTCTCTCTCTCTCTCTCTCTCTCTCTCACACACACACACACACACACACACGGGACTGGTTCTTGCTTAACTGGTTACCATCGCTGTTGTTCATGACTTTTGCATCATGTGAACTCCGCCCACTTTCTGTTCATACAAATAGGATTAATTAGGGAATTATCTTCTACGTGTTCGGGAGCCAGCTGAGCGTGATTCTCAGCTTATTCTCTTCCTTTATCCAAACGCTAGCTTTACTTTTCCAAATACTTCGTGTGTCCACCAAATACTTCGTGTATCCAAATGTTCTCTCATAAATTTTTCAGGTGCTGTCTTTTCATTCATCTGAACTTCATTTATTCAGTCATTTCATCGAGCTGTTATTATTCAGACCCTATCTGTTTACGAAGTCTTCTTTCATTTATCCCGACGCGTTCCTTTCACTTATACAAACGCTCATATTTCGTTTGTAAAAACATCATTTTATATTTATCCAGACGCTTGCCTTGTCATTAGTCCGGATATACTTTTTTTCCCTCCATTCAAATGCTTTTGCTTATTTTGAACGTTAGGGGAAGATAGCTCTTTATTTTTGCTTCTGTAATCGCTTACTTAGGTAAGCCTTTGAGTTTATGAAATCGGTAGTTGAGACATTGCAATGATGACCATGGTCTTGGAACTTAATCAGTTAACGAATAGGGTGTAATGTCATTCTGTAGGTAAGGTAGTGTTAATTCCAGTACTTGTATTTTTTTCATTCGTGATGCAGTAAAACTTTGACGGGAATTCAACTAAGTTCGGGGCTTGAATTCCAGTTGATTCTCTCTCTCCCTCTCTCTTTCTCTCTCTCTCTCTCATCTTCGTATTCTTCTTCATTGAAATTCATAAACTACTCATATATAGGCCTAGGTAATGCAAATAGTAATATAATTCGGTCGTCAAATTTATTTTTAGAACATAATGTATTTTATTATTTTAATGATAGCACAATGTAAGAATATTAAATAGAAGTGCAAAGAATATCATCTGCTTTCGTCATCATAGAATTACGATAGTTACTATTAATCCCATTGCTTTAGTAATATAAGAGAGGGTCGAAACGGCATGTCCGGACGCTAGGGACGTAACCTACAATCCTTAAGCTCGGACAAAGATGTTCGGGGTCCAGTGCCTAAAATGACGGCAGTGGTGAGAAAGGCTGCTGATATCAAAGTCACAGAAATATTATTTAGAACATTATTTAGATAAGGACAATGGGCCTTTATTGTGTCTTTTGCAAAAAAGTATTGCTCAGCCTTGTTGATGGTTTGCGTCTCCAAACTCCAACATTATTAATGAGTTGTTGTTAGCTGCATTATTTGTAAGGGTAATTTGCATTTCTGTCATTGAGCAGTAGTCAGGAAGCTCAAGTTACACCCTTATTTGGATCCAAGGAAGGAGCTCGTGTCGGCGCTTCACCTTCTTTTATGTGACTTTTGGAACCTTGTGAATCGAAGCAGATAAAGGTAAAAGTGAAAGAAAAAGGAAGTGTAGAATTTACTGTTTTAGGACACCAAATTTTCCGTGTTACTTTTATCATCATTAATATTTAAAGGTAGGTAGGCGGTTATCAACGCTATAAAGAATAGAAACTGGATAAGAATTCTGAACATGACTGAGTTATTCAGGTTTCATATTTCCTTTGTCAAATTAACTCGCCTTTCTTCTTGGATGTACAACTTTGATAAATGAAGCCGTCTTGGATACCTTGCCCCTATACGCGATAACATCACTTTTGTTTGAAAGAAACTGCAGCGTGCAATGTTGCCGAGGAAACCTCTTTCAGGTGCTTAGTTTTCGCAACGGACCAGTTTGGTTTTGGTCCCGAATCTAACTTAAGTAGCGAGAAATGGTAAACAAAAAATGGACGTCTTGCGAACCTCAGGGGTTTCCACTTTGTGTGTTTAAAGTTCCCTGTTATTATGTGTAAATGAATAATGAAATTTTTTGTCGTTATTTTATCATTCCTTCTTTCTTAAACAGGGCTTCTGCACTTAATGGAACCTTAAGGTTAATATTTTAAAAGTTGCTGTAAAGCCTGTGATTATTTTTGTCTTACGTACCTTTTTTAGGATCAGTTGGCTTAATCTGATAGAGAATATTGCCGAGCAATATTCTATTTTTGTAACCTTGGCCCTGATAGAAATCAATATTTGTCTCTGAAAAAGGAAAGCTTTCACTTCTTCCCATCAACCCTTACATTATAATTATATCATATTGCTTCGAAAGACGAACTGTGAAGCACGTTCTGTGCATGGAAACATTTCCCCTTTTGCGCGCTGGTAGTTTTTTCTTTATTTAAGCATACGCATTTTATTCTGTAGAAACTTGCTTGGCGAATGATCGGCCTTTCAGACTTATTCATATTAATGTTAATATTTTAACTCAGCACGACCTTTGCCACAATGGTCACATTGCATGGCAGTAGCCTCAATTTAAGTCACCTGTAATTTACGCATATTATATTTTGGATTGATGCGAAATTTTTTATCTTAAGATTCAAGGGCGATTCTACAGCTCATCGCTTGTTTTTGTAATGGTGAATCGAATTTTTTTTTATTTCTGGTATCAACTGGAATTAGATTTTAATTGGATGTTGTTTTGTGCGCGTGCATGCGCGCGTATGTATGAGAGAGAGAAAGAAAGTGAGGAGATAGGTAGACGCTAACTAACTTGTCATGATAACCTGTACAAGCTTTCCAGATTCATTAATATTACCATTTATCAATATTACCATACGTTCTGTTATTATCATTGTTATTATTATTATTATTATTATTGATTAGCAACATTTTCTGTAATGTAAATGATCTGTAGAAATGGTTAATTGACTTTTAATCAGTGACGTCGAGGCGCGGGAACTTTGTAAGATGGCAACGCTGAACTGTCTCTTCTTATCTGTCGGCCGAGTCAATCGGAATGTAGCAGATAGGATGACATTAACGGTCCCTATCTCCCTCTTATGATAACAGACGGCAATAGTAGCTTATCGACGGTAACGTCTCGCCTAAGTGGGACCTGCATCTAATTAAGATTGCGCTCGACGCGATGACTTTGTTTGCACCTCTGTCGGAAGATAGCGATTCTTTAGCAGATAGTGCTGTGTCTACATTTCGTGGGATTTTCTGCCCCCCCAACCCAACATATGTTCTATATATATATATATATATATATATATATATATATATATATATATATATATATATATATATATATATATATATATATATAGTGTATATATATAATCATATATACATATTTATATATACTTCCTCTGTAGACTCTAGAATCGCCTCCAGGGTCGAAAAGACAGGAGATAGAAAATAATTATCATATATATATATATATATATATATATATATATATATATATATATATATATATATATATATATATATATATATATATATAATGTTGTACGTATGTATGTCTCCGTGCGTGGGTCTCCATATGCATGTAAAGTTTTTTGCTAACCCTTTAAGAGAAATTCTCTCTCTCTCTCTCTCTCTCTCTCTCTCTCTCTCTCTCTCTCTCTCTCTCTCTCTCTCTCTCTCTCTCTCTCAGCTGGCATGCGAGGAGTTCTAATTTAGACATTTTACTTTGCAGAATACTCTAAGCTGATAATAAAGCAGGTTTATTGGAGATGCTTTGGTCAAATTATCGCAACATCCCGGATGTGGTATGAAGGCCAGAGTGATAAATGAGCATTAAAAACAAAATACATTTTTGCTCTATTCCTCTGACTTCGGGAAATGAACCTTGCACAGTGAAGTGAAATTGTGCAGTGAAGTGATGTGGTCCCAATATAGATATTCCTGTATTACTTGAAGACGTTAGATGATTTAAATGCGGGATTATCAACCTTGGGATCTTGAATTCCCAGAGGCTTTCCAAAGGTGTATCATGAAGTAAATTCAATTACATACGTGCCAATTATTTACAAAGTATATTTCTTATAAGGTTCCTGTTGAACTTCATGATGCATTTACTACAATTCCACTGATAACAAGCAACCATTTTATTAATGCGAAATAGTATTTTGCAATGAATTCATCCTAATTCGTTGCCTTTCTATTCAGCGTAAGGTTAATGGGGTTACGCAGCAGGGGTGCATCTTTAATAAAAGGTTGAGAATCTCTGATATAAAGTAAGTCTTCCAAGTTGTACGTTACCTTGAACTGGCCATAGCCCTTTGTATTGAGAAAATAATACTTTTAACGAAGATAACTCTGAAGATAAGGCGTGTGACTATGAACATAAGGGCCATTTTTTGTGGTTGGTTATGGAAAGAAGTAGTGGTAGAGCCTTGAATACTGTAAACGTAGAGAGCGGCTCTTATTTCAACGGTCACACAAAATTTATCTCTCTAAGTTTCCTTAGTAAAAGTTACTATAACATTTCTTCATGGCTTTTAATATAGTTCATACTGTTCCTCAAGATTTTAAATATTGTTGGAGACATATAATAAAGTAACCTATCAAAAGAAATGGCATGACATGTTAAAAGCTTCCAGATTAAATTCCACTCTGCTTTGGGACCAACTGGCCAATGCAAATGCAAAACTACACATCTTCATTTTGATTTTTTATTACTAATATGTGAAGAGAAAAGCTTCATAGAGCTGCATACACATCAAGATCTTGGCAAGTGCATTTCAACCAGGCCAATACTTGATAACCTTTGTGTGTATAGATGGAGATGTAAGAGCAGGATTACTGATGAAGAGAGAACCATTGGACGTCCGTGTGATAATGTGATGGTCCTGTCAGACAGAGCCAGCAGTTTCAGAAACTGGCACCTCGTTTATATAAATATAATGATGACTAATGGTGCAAAGATTTATGAGAAGGTACCCTAAGTGAAAAAGAGAACGAAAACAGGTTACAGAGAATTGTAACGCAAGTCTTTCACGAGTAGCAACATAATTTACCCACTCTCAATGGGAGGCCAAATTACTGTTTTTCCGTTCATATTGTTATACCTTTTACAGATACTCCATTTGGACAAACTTTATCCGAGAGACCATGGGACCAGACTTATTACAAAGGTTTCTGATATACCAGGTACAGCATAGAAATGTATCCCTCTTCTACATCAAACTGAGTCACTAAATGTGTTAATGGAATTACATTCTGAAGGGCTTCACAAATCTAATACGCAGATGGTCACAAAAAACTGCCTAGATAATTTAGAAATCATCATCAGACGAATCATGTCCGGTTTGATCATAAGACCAAAAACTAGTAGCAACCCGCTAAATTCTGAACTGGGTTTTGTGTTTGCTTTTTTCTGAGTGTCTTCAAATGATGTGAATGTCTTATTGACTTTCCAACGCTTTTATCTGGTTATTGTCGTCTTTTTCACAGAATTACTGTTGTCTGTTATTTATTTATATTATTGTAATTCCCCCTTCGTATCTATCTGTTGAAGTCGGCGTCTACGTTTTCAATGCTACTTTATTTTCTTTTTATTATTTTTGTACATCATCCTGTGTTGTTATTTGTTTTTTAGTTTATTTCCCCAATTATTACTACATTACTTTTTTCAGCAATGGAGAGTAGCTAAGTCATAGTTTTAAAGTCAGTAAATTATTATTATTATATTATATTATATTATTATTATTATTATTATTATTATTATTATTATTATTATTATTATTATTATTATTATATTCCAGTGCTAATAGCACTGACATTCTCAGTTAGAATTCCTGGCTAAATTATTTTGAAGTCAGATGTATTATTGCACATAACTGTAGAAGCGTATGTATATTTTTCCCAAATAGTGAAAAATAGAAAGTAACATCAGTAGAATGTTAAAAAGAAATTTTTCGCCTCAAAACAGATATATTGTTATTATTGGTGTGGCCTAGCTCATTTTGCCAGAAATAGCAGTGATAAAAGAATACAAGGAAGGGAAAAACCTGTTTTGTAGGAGTAAAGAAATACTCTGTTCGAAATTGATGTTTGCAGATACTGAGCCATTTATGGAAGGGCTGGCGTGTTTTTGGCAAATTCCAATGGTAATGGAGCAGATATGTGGCTTCTTGATTTTCTTTACAGAGGGAAAGTAGTCTTAAACAGACTGATGAGTAAAGTAACGTTTCTCCATCAAAAAAAAAGAAAGAAAAGAAATCGTGAGATAATATAAGGAGAATCATGTATGGCAGTGGTTCTCAACCTTTCTTGGCCCACGCACCCTTTCACCATATGTCAGAATGTCATCCCCGCCCCCGCCTTTCCAAAACTATCTGCCTCAGAAGGTCCATTCCAAATAATATCCAACAAAATACTAACACATACACACAAGGTAGCGGAGAGAAAACCCAGCGTGACCTCTCAGTAGTGGGACCGATGCATACTGCGGTTTGTGTGGTCCTAGAGCCAGTTTGAGCCTGCCAATCTGTGGTCACATTCGCCCCGTGAAACTGAAATTTTCTCCTAGGGGGAGTTCCCCCTGGTTGAGAACCACTGATATATGGTATTTGTAAGTGCATGCAAGTTACAACTGGGCAAAGTAAAGAAAAGTGAAACTTTTTATAAGCATGAAACCGCAGAGTCCGTTGAAGTTTTGCTGAGAAGAGGTCAACTCTAATCAGGTAGCCAAAGAAAGGGATCAGTTTATTTTCTTGCATTCTTTTTATATATATTGGAGGAAATTAATAGCAATTTTCCCTTAGTGTTAATACCTGAGCCCTCTGCATTGCTATCATCGACGTGTTTTGTTGTAAACATATTTGGTTTTGCACGAGAGTACCTGTTTATGTGAAGATAGTGCTTGTCGCTTTACTTTCGAAAAGTTGCAGGTATGTCAATCCCCTTTAAAAGAACAAAAAGTATTGTTAATTTCCTTCAGTCGTTATTCCGTCTATCACTTTCTCTTACTCTTTCTCTCATGCACGCAAAAGCGCTAACATTCACACTGTTCAAGTGGCAACACTCTTGCACGAACGGTTCGTCTCACCCGGGACCCACTAAGCTTAACAGGTCGGCCAGACAGTGACGTCACACGGGCTCATCGCAGGCAGGACCTACTACTGGCTCGTCGATACGACGGAACATTTGACCATCCTTTGTCTTTGCATTAATATTTTCTGTTTTGTTATAACTTTATTTTTAATGGTAGACTACCAGTAACCTAATTATTTATTTTGCTCAAAAATACGGCCTCATATGTCACAACTGTAAGTTAATTTTTCTATCGATAGCGAGGGTAAGAACTCTATATTTCTAGTGTTTTGAGCAATATCTTGACGTAAACTTCAATGAAGATTACTCAGAATACCTCAGAAACTCAATACTTGAAAAGAAATTTGTCCTCAAGTAACCTACGTGTATCTGCAATGGTACTAAATATTTAACTGTCCTTGGTTTACGACCTGTAAATCATGGCTCACTGTACGCGATCGACTCGGGTGGTTCATCATTAATCCCTTGTCTGCATGGATGACCGGTATTAGTGGATCCTGGTATCACCAGGTGCAAGGTGCCAGTTCGATTATCGAGCGAGATGGAACACTTCGAGGTGGTTTCGTTATATACCATATATACTGTATGTATATGTGTGTATATATAAATATGCATATATATGTATATGTGTATGTGTATGTATGTATATATACATACATATATATATATATATATATATATATATATATATATATATATATATATATATATGTATATATATACATATATATATATAATAATATAATAATAATAATAATAATAATAATATATATATATATATAAAATAAAAAATATATATATAGTTTTGGATATACTCTTCCTCATATATATATATCCCCATCTTGAGATAAGCAAGCAGTATATAAAACATATTATTTTGGAATCATCGTATGAAGATGAGACACTGTACTGTTGAACGTATTTTCCTGTATGGAATGAAGTGTAGAGGTTGAACAGCAGAGAAATAAAACTTGAAGCTTTTGAGATGTGCTTGTAGAGTAGGGGTCAGTAAGAGGATGGGAGCCGTTGTAAATGTGGTAAATAAGCCCGGCACAGATGTCACATGAGAAGAGTGGAAGTGGATAGTCGAGCGAGTGAATGATCAGGAAGCAGGTGACGAAACGGCGGAAGTGTTATAATGCGCCCATGTCTCATCATGATTACTAAGTTCTTGTAGAAATGGTTTGGATGATCCCGAAAAAGGGCAAGGACTGTCCTGAAAATAACCAGTGTGGTCACCTTCTTGTCTGGGGTCACCATCTTGTATACTGCTTGCTTATCCTCAAGATGTCTGCCGAAATAACGTGGACTGGGACAGCGCTAGAGCCCGTGATCTCGACTATGAGGAAGAGTCAAACATCCTTCATCCAAAACTGCTTGATTGGAGGCAGTCACTTGCATTTTTGGATTTTAGGCCTATTATTATTATTATTATTATTATTATTATTATTATTATTATTATTATTATTATTATTATTATTATTTCAGTAGGTGAAACTTGTTGACATGAGACAAGCACACAAGGGCCATTGACTTGAAATTCAAGCCTGTATTTTGCAAAATTTTGTAAGCTTCAAAGGGTTTCTTCCGTCATGTAACTTGTTGTGTAGCAACGGCCAACGAGTCTGAAGGCTTCATTATCGTGCCTTGGCTACCTACCAGTTAGAGACCAGACGCACTGCTGACTCGAAGGTTGCTAGGGCGTGGAATGAAACTTTCAGACTCGTTGACTGAGGCTGTTTTACATAGTTACCCAAAAAGTTTCAGTTGCTATTTTTTCTGGGTGATTCCAAGAATTTTCTTAATGATCCTTATTCTGTTAGGAAACACACACAATATATATATATATATATATATATATATATATATATATATATATATATATATATATATATATATATATATATATATATATATATATGTATGTATGTATGTATGTATGTATGCTTGTATGTATGTATGCTTGTGTGTTGTAAATGGCTAAGGTCTTCCTATCCTCTGCTGAGGCTTGTTTACCATCTGTAATTCATGAGAGCTCATTAAGGTCTTGACAAACTAATCAACTATTAATTGCCGTTGAGGATATGCAAGCTAATTTTTTTTTTTTGCTTCTGCCCTGACTATTACTTTATAGAGAAAAGAGGCAGCTTATGTTTTTTATAGAAATATATTAAGCGCTGAAAATAAGAGAGAATGAAAGAGAGGGAGAGAAATTATAATTAACTTTGGAACTGCTTTGTTCACATTATCATATTTTACGCGTATTTTTTGTTGTCCAAAATTTACAGAGAGGAAGAGTGCATGGGGTCAAGATTATATACAGCTCCGTTGTAATTAATATTATGAAGAGAGAGAGAGAGAGAGAGAGAGAGAGAGAGAGAGAGAGAGAGAGAGAGAGAGAGAGAGAGAGAGACTTTTTATATCTTGCGTGCAAATTAATCGTAGTCACCACCATAAGAGTCTTTTGCTAAAAAGCGGTATGTGATAATGATATTACATGATATTACATATATGTATATATATATATATATATATATATATATATATATATATATATATATATATATATATATATATATATATATATATATATATATATATATATATATATATATATATATATATATATGTATATATATATATATATATATATATATATATAGTATATATATATGAATTTTTTGTCACATCACCGTGATATTTATGTACACAAACATTGAGCTACAAATGTCCTTTAACAACCGATTCGCTCTACCTCGGAAATAATAACGAAGGGAAATTATAATTGGTATGGGATTCGTCACCAGAAAGGATCGAACTGCCGAATAGTGAGTACCAACGACTTTCAGTGGACGCTCTAAACCACCCGGCTATCTACACTGACTGCTCGGCAGTTCGTTCCTGACAGGTGACGAACCACTTATAAAATATAATTCCCCTTCGTTATTATTTCCGAGGTAGGGCGAACTGAATAATAAACGACATTTGTAGCTTAATTTGTGTATGTAATATATATATATATATATATATATATATATATATATATATATATATATATATATATATATATATATATATATATATATATAGATAGATATATATATATATATATATATATATATATATATATATATATATATATATATATACACACACACACTCTGTAGCAGATAATAAGAAACATAGGTCCAGTTGGTGGTGGTTGCTTATGCCGATCACTGCACTGGTAGTGTTTCGTATTTTGGAGCAACCGTTCATATGGGAAATGGTGTGTTTGTAAGTTCGACGCCAACGTCAATGCATTTCATCGAAACGCATCACTTTCCTTTATTCTTATTTTTGCCGCTGAGTGAAACTGAAATTTCAGTTTCCTGAAGTAAAGCAGCTCGTGAAAGGGTTTGTACGATTTAGAGCTCTTGAAAGAAAAATATGAAAATGGATTCTTTTCTCCTGATATTATTTTTCCAAGTTGACCTTGGATGAACTGCGGTTTGGCATGAAACCGTGTCCATCCCTTACTCTGATAAAAATAAGAATAAGGGAGAGAAGGACCTATATTAAGCGAATAAAGAGAACACCATTCACCATTTTTGAGCCATTTTTCCAGTGTTGGCTTCCATAACTTAGCACGTCAAGCGTAATGTCAGGGCAAACATTTCTATTGTGATATAAGGCTTCCAATGAGAGGAAAGAATATGTTTGGTCATAGCAATTTTTCTCGTTTATTGAGTCGTTTGTTCATTAGTTATATTTTTTATAGATGTTTTTGTGCGCGACTCTTCCCTTTTATTTGAATATATTTTGTCAATCACTCACTTGCATTATTTGTGAAGCTTGCTAATTACGTTTTACAGTTAAATAACGTTATTTTTTAATTATCTAATTGATTATTCATTCGTTCGCTAATTACATTTTTCAAGTGAATAAGAAATCTTTTAATTCCCTTTATTTTATGAAATGATAGGAAACTGGTTTAATTTTCCTTTGTAGGTCGATATCCTATGGAACGCTTTTCAATCTTTAGTAACCTTATTTCTTTTGTATTCCTTACTGTCGTTACTGAAGTGAAATTACTTCGTGAATATGGCTTCAATCGAATGAATGATTGATTGATTAATTTATGTAACACACTGTGGTTTCAACAACAAAGGTTGTCGATTCCATCACCTCCCACAGATGCTTGTATTGGGTTGTGATAGTTCATTGTCCATGTTGAAATAAAGGCTATGATGACAAGTTATATCAAATAACCAAAAGATGAAGTAGGTAAAAAAACAATTATAGTTAGTATATATGTCTGCTTTGGTAAAAAAAATGGCATCATTCGAAATATTATTTTAGCAGAATACTTTTACCAAGTTCTTGAAATTCAAAAAGGAATATCGATATCCTTATCAAGGTAATTGCCTAGAGGATTGAATTCAAGAAACATTCGTTTCCTGTCGTATTAGAACCAGAAAAACGTTCCTTCCCGTCAATTCTCTTTGCAAATAGCATCCAGTTTTCATTTGAGGAAGGAGAAAGAAAGCCAACTTCATTTGAGATATTTACAGTCGACCAATCGTTAGCCTGAAAGAAAAATAGAGTGGTGTTTGCATTTCATTAAAGGTTGTAGGTGATTTGCAAATGGACTGGAAGCAGTCGAGTTGTCAGTTTAATCCTCGTCTTAACTGAGCGCTTATGTGAGTGTTTGCTTGCATATACATTCCGCTATTATTTCTTGTTGGACCGTCAGGAACACAGACACACACGTGCGCGCACATGGGAATGAGAGCACGAAAAATTGAAATATTATCCAAGTTTTGGGTTTGCTCGTTACTTAGCGGATTTCGTCAGCTACAATTGATATTTACTTTTGTAGACACATGTTTACCTAGGATTGCTTATCCTTTATTGTGGCTTTACTACTAACGTTTATTTTGTTTGGTGCCCAGAAACTTTTATATGTTCCTGTAAAGCCAGCTCAGAGTCTTGTTCCAGTATGATAATTCGGTGACAGAAATCAGGAAAGAAAAAAATGTTTGATGTGTTATACAAGTTTGTAGACTTACTGCTGCTATGACAATGTACGCAAGTTAGAGCAACCAGTCTCTTTATCTTTCACCAAGGGTTATATTACTAGAGCCAATTTTTGATACCGAACAATATCTGAATATTAGAGTTCACCTAAGAATTATAATGATTCCAAGTGGATTGAAAGGAGGCATGGGTAGCAACTGAAGGAGGGGCCAGGAGTGACATGGGGAGATGAACAGCGTGAAAGAAAATTATAAAATTTAGGGGTTATGCCTTCAGTGACAATTTTGCTGAAACCTCTTTGCTGTCGTTGCTAAATAAGCGAAGCCTGCAAGGAAGATCAAGGAGGAAAGCGCGCCGGGCCATGTGGCCCAAATTTCATACATCCTTCATTCATTAATAAGCTTGAACATAAGATGACGGGCTTTTTGCCTTGTAAATTTGTGCACATGGTCGTGTGAGCTTGCCTGGGGTGCAATATAAAGATAAGAAAGCGATAGCATGGATAGAAAATGAAGCTCATTCAGAAGAATGAAAGACATAGTAAAACACCAAGTGTTTACATGGCGGCTCATGAGGATCAGGAACATATGTTTGCTGCTGAGTAATTTGTTCCTCCACTTACGTCTTAGAAAAAACCTAGGACCTCATTACTTCATGGCTTGCCACTCAAATGCGCGGGTCAAGTAGAATCACTTAATATGGACTCCGTTGAAGTCTCCAGTCGTGTTTTTCTTCTTCTCTGCAAATCTGGAAATATTTCATGAAAACTCAATCTCGATATACAGTACATTAAATTCAAAATGATCCACCCTCTGTTCCCTGAGAATACCAAAGCTTTCCAGCAGTAGTGAAGTTGATCTCCCGTCCCGGGCCGCCGACCCCCCTACCCCCTTTCAAAAAATCCCTATAATTTTGGATTTGCTTTGTTGGAACCTTGTTTTACGAAAGCGTACGGGACACTGCACTGGATCAAATATAACATTTTTTGGTGTTGGAAAGTACCTAGGGTTTCGGCGCTAAAACAAAAGCAAAAACAAAAAAACACGAACATTCCGAGCTTGGTTACATCCAAAGTTAAATCAAAGCCCAGTTAATCCTTAATGAAAATATCCAGCGTTTCAGCAAGTGCTTTCTGTATAAAGGGATTCATTAAATTATTTTGCAATCCGAATTTTTAATACTGAAGCAAAAAATTTACCTAAAGTTAGCAGGAGTAATAAAAAAATCAGCGAAAGAACTGTCCAGTCTAAGGACTGTCGATTCCCGTAGAAGACTGACTGTGAAGTGTTACAGGCCTATTTTGAGGGTGGGACGTAGCTCAGCAGTACAGTAAAGGCAATCCATACCTGAGTCGTAAACATTATTCACTAGAGTTTACCATTAACATGAGAACTCTCTTTACAGGGAGGCGTTTGTTCAGTTATTTAATAAAGTTCATGCCTATATCAAATAAGCCTTTACTACTGAGTTTTAACGAAAAATGCAGTGATAATTCATTCTCCAGTGGCTGAGAATGTAATTACATAGCCAAGCTTAAGCGTTCTAGCCAAGCGAGAGGAGGCCCGGTGTCAGAAATTTGTCAGATTCAGTTATGTTAATTTACCGTCAGAAAAGACCTCCTCGTTTTAATTTGCCAAAATAACTTAGTCTAACACAAAAAACAAGGCCCTAGAAGAGATGTTTTCTTAGCGTCAGCAGAGAGTACACTTTGTAAAAAAGACGCAGTCGCATGCAGGAAATAAACCGATCCCTTTATGATGGATATTTAGGGTAAAATGTTCTACTGATGTGGATGTTAAGCCACAAAAATGCAAATGAGAAAGTGCGGTTTTTATTAGGGATGTTTTTATTAGCACTGGTTGGCAAAAATGCCCGTCCTTTGAGGTACCGGCCCCTCTAAAGGGTCTGTCAGGTTACTAATGAGTCGTGCGTCAACTTGTGCAATCTGAGATGATCTTGTCGCGTTTCTTTTGCCATTTTTACGTCGTTCTTTTCTTCAGGAGGGAAGTACATCATTATTTCAGTTTTTGAGAACTTAATTATCATGGGGTACATTTGTACAGGGATATTTCATCATAAATAGGGTTCTTGAGAAATTGAGTTGTATGGGGGTGCCTATACAGCATGTGTATAATTATAATTTATTGGCTTTTACAATTGAATTGATATTGGGTACCAGATTTATGTATATCTTTATGTATTTATTATTAGTCTGTATACATGCATATATATATATATATATATATATATATATATATATATATATATATATATATATATATATATATATATATATATATATATATATATATATATATATATTCAAATTATTCATATTAGAATCTTAAAATGGAGAACGCAAATCCACAATCATGTACTTGTAGAAAAATATTTTTAAATAATAAATCTTTACAGACAGCTTTCGAGAATCTGTACGATTCTCCTTTGTTTTTCCCGTTGTTTTGCCTAGTTAGCAATAAGCTCACTCACTTCTAAGACTGACCACCACTTGTTTAAAATTAGGCTTCTCACTGTGCCCCGAAGAACAGCGATTTAGTGACTGAGTCTCCAAAATAAGCAGAAGGCTGTCATTCCATTTCCAAGCTACACACCCCATCGCTTAGTTTATGTTGCTGTTCATTTATGCAAATATTTGTCTGTTCATTGATTAAACTCTTTTTATTTATTGTTCATTTCTTTTATCCCTTTAGCTGTGTCCTCCCATTTGATCAAATATATTCATTCTGTTTATTCCATCATGTGGAAACTTTATTTGCAAGTGTATGTTTTTCCGGCTTGTTTCATATGAGTGTTTGTGCAGTTAGAATGCTCTCTCTCTCTCTCTCTCTCTCTCTCTCTCTCTCTCTCTCTCTCTCTCTCTCTCTCTCTCTCTCTCTTATGAGCTTATTTGTACCCCATGTTTAACTCGTGGACAAGTATAAAGACAAATAAATACAAGCAACCAAAAATTTGAAAACACAATAAAGACGCGAGCAGTTCAGATTTCGAAAGATTTGCTTGTTTTTTGTATCCAAAGTTTTTTTATGTGTTATTATGCAGAGCCGCAGCTCTTTCTGCGTTTGGTTTTTTATCCATAATAATAATATGGCTTAGGGAAGCTTGAATCTCACGGGACCCTTTTGATCTCAGCGCCAAGTTTCTCTCGGGTAACCTATCCGGGGTTCGTTTGCGCCATGATTGACAGCTTTGGCACTGTTGGGAAGGGTGCCGTGGCTATGCATATGGCGTGTGTGCTTATGGTGCTAATGAACGTTCTTTCTTGGGGTACTGATGAATGCGCTTTGTTATGGTACTCGTGTAGTGCCCATATTACGACACTAATGAACGCGCTTTTGTGTTATCGCTGAACGCTAATGAACATCCTCGTGTTATTGTGTTAATGGATGTTGTGTTATGTAACTAATAAACCTGTTGTATTAAGGCACTAATGGTCGGGTTGTATTATGGTACTGGTGAGTTGAGGTGCGAATTATGAATTGCCAATAAAATATTCGATATTACTGTACTAACGAACAACCTTTTATAATGCAAATGAACTTGCTTTCATCATGCTAATGAACAGGCTGTTGTGGTATTCCTGTTGAACGCGATGTTAGCATAATAAACAAGGTGTGTTATGCTATTAATGAACGTCCCGTATTTTTCAGTAATGAACGCGCAGTGAAATACTCTACGCGGATTATGATGTAGAAACTGGACGGGATGAAGTCAGTTTTTTATTTGTTTATATTTTTTTGCTTAGCTTTTTCAGCTCGCTGCACTTGGTCTTCATTAGGTTTTATGGTCCTTTCGGCGGAATCCTGTTACAGTTTAAACCCATAAACCTTGATAAAAGAGCCACGTAAACTGTCGCTGCTTTCTTTACTTATTAATTTAGAGGCTCGTTTTCGGGTCTCGCATTATTTTCGAAGCCGAAATTTGTGTCGGCGATGGCGGCGAAGTCATTGACTCTTTTCAAAGCCAAAGGGGAGATACGAACTTGCCTAAGCGAAGTTTTCAGCAAGACTTTTTTTCTGTTTTCAGTCTGATACCAGAATCTTGTTTTTTTTTTATCTTGGGTTAAATTCTGTGGAAAGCAAGATGATAGTATCTCTTGCTCTGTGTCAGAACATTGTGTCCATCTCTCTCTCTCTCTCTCTCTCTCTCTCTCTCTCTCTCTCTCTCTCTCTCTCTCTCTCTCATATTCATACCTGAGTGTGTGGAAGTTTTGGATATTGGTCAGTGTGAATTTTTTTTTTCATTGGGAAGAACTTTTAATTGGTAATTTTATACTGAATAGATTTATTTGCTAGCTCATCCGGTGTTGATGATTATTGTTGTTAAAGAACTAGTTTACGTTTTAATGTGTGCATATAATTGTCAATTGCCAATCATTTGTTTATAAGTGAGAAATAGATTTTATACATTGGCTGAAGAGCAGTGAGCGAACAAATTCGTTAGTTATTTTTAGCCGATAAAGTCATCAAAGCATTTAATTATAATTATTGTAAATAAATTAGCTAATATATTATCTATTGTTAAAATATTGTATTGTGGTTTGCATTCACAGTTTTAAAACGCCAGTTACTTATTGGAAATACATTTGACTTCTGCACAACTGTTTATTTGCGAGTAACTGACTTTTTGCTGTTCAAGATTTACAACATTCATTGTAAGTAAACTTAAAGCAAAGCAATCTTCCCCAGATCAGAACACGTATATAAAAAAAAGGGGGGGGAGACAATTTTTTTACTGACGGCCATACGAAAGTTATCTTGTGAATCATCTAGAAGAAAGTTCTTCCTAATGTTCGTGTCGTAAATAAACGCCTCTGCATCTTGGCATCTCTTGTTTGGAGTTTGCGGTTGACTTTGAGAGCGGACAAAAACTAGAAATTATGGAGGTGTCTAATGTTACAGACCGTGCTCGTCTGTAACTCAATGAATTCATCAAGTGAACTGCAAAGGAATTATGTCCTCATTACCAACAGCTCTCATTCCATTTGATATCCTCGTTTTGGATCTGTTTTCTATCGTTTTTGCTTTATTTTTCCCCTCCGAACACTTCTGCCCCAGATGGGCTGCAAGATACAATATCTATCTGCGAGTCGAATTCAGTATGAACAACATTATCCATCGGATGACTAATCGTCATTTTAGATTTGGTTTTAAATTTTAGAAATATATCCTGTCACAGAAAAAGGGCGTCACTACATGAGTAAATGCTTCTTATATCGTTAAAACTTCAGAGAAGCATCTCTACTGCGTGCAGCTGACAGATATAGCCTATTAGATCCTGTCCGAATTTTAGGACTCGGCATAAGTAAGAGAAAACCAGGCACCGTACACCTCTGATTAGATATCGGCGTTAGTAAGAAGGGATTCTTTTTATATTCATCAGAGTGTTTTTACCGTTTCCAGTGGGAACAAGTCCTGTCAGCCCCAAATCATCTAGGTGTTAGTATTTTGGCTACTGAATTAGGCTAGATAAAGTTGAAGTCGAAATGACTAGGGCACATAACGACTTGGGGGTGACACGAATGGAACATGTTTATCAGTCGCCGTAAAAGCCCAAACCGTCGTCTTCGTCGGAGCGTTTGGAAGCAGTCGGATGTAGCTGGTCTGCAGTTCATTAAAATTAAATTCTTCGTTTTACCTCTAAGCTCTATATAAGATTCAGTAATTTTGCAAAATTGTTTTGATGTCATGTCAGGATTGTCACGATTTATCTAGACCTCTGAAATAGAATAGACAAGAAAGCATATCTTTTTTAGCATGTGGGACCAATCAGATATCAATTTTTGTACGTACTGTGTTGTGAAAGTATTATAAGCAGGGAACTTCATCGTATATGTTCCTTCAAAACAAAAGTTTGGACATTTGGCGTCTCTACAATAAAACTGAACATTTTAACATTATATTTGGAGACTGAAGCCACAAAATGATATGAATTTCAATGAGCGTCAAAGTAAGCAGCAAGTGTGATATTCAAATATATTAGAATTAATCCATGAATATTTTTCGACCACGAAAAGCATGAATAGAAAAGTTAATTTTTCCTCTCCAAGCAACGAAGCCATTGGACAGCGTAGCTTTTTCATTGACATTATTTTCCTTTTCTGTGTCATGAAAAAATCGATTTTAATTACCTGCTTATTGGAACAGTAACAAAATTTTATTTTTCAACGGCTAAATGATGGAACAATAATTAGAAGAACTTATTTTTCTGTGTTGAGAGATGAAGTTTTTGAAGATGGTATCCTTTTTATATGAAAATTTATTCAGTGACTCTCTCTCTCTCTCTCTCTCTCTCTCTCTCTCTCTCTCTCTCTCTCTCTCTCTCTCTCTCTCTCTCTCTCTGCACCCCACGCATGGTAATTCATTTTCGAAAATGTATTCCATGATTGATAAATGAATTGTTAGCAAATTACTTTTTTTCTATAAACATTTATCCAGGCAGAAGTCTCTCTCTCTCTCTCTCTCTCTCTCTCTCTCTCTCTCTCTCTCTCTCTCTCTCTCTCTCTCAGAGAAATAATGGTGAAATGAGAATTTTCATGTTGTTAAACGTCAAATCATTGTTGAAAATATTGTTGTATTTGATATAAAGGAAAGTAGGAATTTTTTTTCGTTAATAATCAGTCGTTCAGAAAACCAATGTTTTTTCTCGGTAGATGGTAAAATCGAAAAACTCCTATGCCTATTTTGTAAGCGATGTAGCGAATGTGAAAATTCTCTTTTGCCTTCATGAATAACATAGGAAAAGTAACCACTGGGCCATGAAATGTTATTTTTATTTTTTTATTGATGTCTAATGAAGCAACTAAAATGGGATCCAGAACCGATGAAACACTCTTACGGCAACACCTTTTTATCAAAGCATCGGATAAAGATGAAAGCTGTCAAGAGTATATTTCATAACCTTACCTAATTTTCGCAAGCATTATTTAGTAGCTAGGTTCGATAGTTTTGATATTTATAGAGTAAAATGAAGTCGCCGATGCCGGAACCGAGAAAATCACAAAAAAGGATCCTAAAACCATTCGTGGCATAAACATAATATGACGTCATGAGGCTCAGCCCATCCACCAGGTAGGCAGTAAATCACTAACAGGTGAATGGGTATGCTTGCACAGTCTAGGCTTCAACAAATTCGATAATGGCCAGCAGGATATGGAATTGTCCCCATGGTTGCAAGAGTTACGGTTTGCCACTTTGTATACAAGCGAGAAGACCCGTGGCAAGATTTACTATAGTGTGAATAGGTAATTATTTCTATAGTGGGTAATAGTTACTTGGCCACCCCAGAAGTGTGGGCAGGAGCTGTTAGACAATCCCCTCATTTTGAGGAGAGTACTGGAAGTCGGACAAAATCCGTGAGACCTTGGAACCAGTCATCACTGACATCATCGCTAGCGACGATGAGGACGAGGATGATGACCTCTTCCTCGAGAGTGACGATGAAGACATTTTGTAAATAAATTATGTATGGTATTAGACGTTTTCTTTGTACATCTAAAACATATTTATTAAAACACAATAATTAAAACAATATGTTCCTCGTTCAAACTGATTTCAATATATTTTCATTTCCATGCATATCAATATGAATCGTGTTATATTTGATTGCTGTTGAGTAGGTGAATAATAGCTTGCCCTCAAAATCTTGACTCCTACCATTACCTTTCATTTGCAGCGAGTTTACGAGCGCTGTTTAGGGTGTTGTTTGATATAAATAAAAAAAAGCAAAGAAAAATAGCAATGGGTTACATTAAGTGAAATAAAACAATGGCGTTGACCTTTACACCTCCAACAATTAACGGAAATGAGGCATCATTGCTTTTCATTTGAATTCTATTTCTAGTGAACGCTCCTGGCTTGCTGGAAGTAGAAGGCTATAGTGTCGAAACCTGAGGTAAAACAAAACGGACTGTCTTTTTGTATTCCCGCTCTGAATAGATGTAGATCTAACAAATGAGATATAGACTGCTTCATTATGTGGATGAATTACATACACTGAATTACTTGTAAAGTAGAAACAATACGAATATCAAGAAAATGGAAGAATTCCAAGCTAACAACTTAGTCCCTCCAACAGCTGTAGAAGTTGCGATGAAACCTCCACAAAATAATAATAATAATAATAATAATACTAATAATAATAATACAATTATTGAGAATGATAATGCTATCAAGGGGAAGGTGACAAACCCTGCTCGCTATTAGTGATGTCGCTGAAGCCTAGGATGGGTACTAATAAAATATCAATTAGTGAATATGCCATCGGCAAGTGGGTAGAGCCACAGTGACGAGACGCTTTCCCCTTATGTTAACTTCTTTTGACTGTAGGCGGAGCCTCATGACATCATAGGTAAACGTCATTATTGTTTAAAAACCATTACCTACGATTTTGATGGCTCTGGCGTAGGAAACACACTTTTAATCTGATAAGTACCAGAACTATTGAACTTGTAATAAATAATACTTGCAAAATTTAGGTAGGGTTATAAAATATACACTTACCAAGGTGTTGCCGAAAAACCGTGTTTCATCGGCTCTTAATCCCATAGTAGGTGATGGATGGGAATGGGTTGGGGGTGGGGTGGGTGAAGAAAAAAGTTATAAATATTACAAAATGAAACCCAGAGGAAGGCATATAATTTTTTATTATCAGCGATGGAGTTAAACAACTTCAGTTGCGTGTTCTTTTGTTTTATAGCAAATGATAATTGTATGAAATTTATTTTTTGTGTTAACGTCATTTATGTGATTTTAGTTAATTTTCCTTTTTTGGTAAAGATTTAGCGATGATCTTTATTTTTATTTTCTGTAATTATGGATTGAAAAATTCAAGTTTTTATTTCTTATAAGCTTTCATTTCGTTAGAAAAGATTTTATTTTTAACATTAATGAAGCTAAAAAAAAGTTTTGTAGACAGTGAAACTAAGTTGAAAATTAACTTGTTTTTTGAATAGCAATGCTAGTATTTTTTTTTTTTTTTGAGAGAAAGAGAATCAATTTATCTTTGCAATAACTATATAATTGGTCAACTTGAATATTTTCATTTGTCAATTATTATAGGTTGCCTCAATCGAAAATATTATTTTAGAAATGGAACGCTAGCCAGTGATAAGTATCTAGAACTGATGTAATCCCATAAAAGTGAATGCTTGTTATTGTTTTATATATATATATATATATATATATATATATATATATATATATATATATATATATATATATATATATATATATATATATATCTCTCTCTCTCTCTCTCTCTCTCTCTCTCTCTCTCTGTATATATATATATATATATATATATATATATATATATATATATATATATATATATATATTAGCATCAGTGGTTTCAGGCTTCGACGTGATCAGTTGCAGCGTGCAACGGAACACTAAGGTCTGTTGCAAGTCTCGGCAAGAACTGGGATATTACAGCAATAAAAGCAAGCCACCATTCGCGTAGGAGCCCCATAGCTTATGCTATCAACTCAAAAACTTTTAGCAGAACTTTGAAGTCTGACTTGAGAATCGAGTATCCTACCAACTTCGTGCCTGTCATAAGTGTTTGTATCATGAGTACACTACGTCATTCGTAACATCACAATGCGAATAGGATATGTTAGAAATACTGTCGGATTTTTAATAGTGTGCGTCCCTGAACGGTGCCATCCCACATGATCTTGTTAACTTTTTTGTCTGAAGTGTGTCGGAAGTGGAAATTAAGTCGCTATTATTATTATTATTATTATTATTATTATTATTATTATTATTATTATTATTATTATTATTATTGTTGTTGTTGTTGTTGTTGTTGTTGTTATAGCTTCTATTAGTTATATCGTGAGCACTGAAATGAACAAAATGTTAAGATTTTTTCCTCGATTTCTTAAACTTTATATTTCTTAACAACAACAACAACAACAACAACGATAATAATAATAATAACAATAACAATAATAATAATGCTGTTCCAGAAATAAAAACAGAACACCAAAAGCTTTACCAAAAGAAATTCTTTCTTGCTCTGTTAACAGAGGAGGGTAGACGAAGAAAAAGAGAAAGAGAAGAAGCATTTACGTAAGATCTATGTTTACTGTTCGTGCTGCTATCCAGTTTCGCCGTTGAAGTGTGAAGACGTCAGCTCACTGCTATTAAGAAATTACACGCCAGCCAGCCAGCCAGCCTTATGTACCGCATTTTATTTTGGAAATTAAAACAACGCTGCACTCCTTTTAGATTTTGTTTTGTCCGCCTTTCTCCTATTGTTATTATTTTTTGTTGTTTTTAAGGAACTGTAACTAGCTTTGTGAATTTTCCTTTTCCTCTTTTAAAAAATTGTGCTTCAGAATTTGTAAAGTTCTTATTTTGTTACTGTTCCCTATTCATTTCTTTCATATATGTATATGTATATATATATATGTATATATATATATATATATATATATATATATATATATATATATATATATATATATATATATATGTGTGTATTTATGTGTGTGTGTGTGTGAGGGTGTGTGCTTATAAACGCATTTCTTCTAACGGGGGTGTCGCCTAAGAAAAGACAGGACCACGATTATGACCACCTCCATACGTTAACTGCTCATTCGTGGATGAAACATATGTGCAGAAATGTCCAGTAATTGCGAACACTCACACAGGTTGCTCATCAGCAGCATATCGAGTTCCCTGCAAACCTTCATTTTACACAGTTATTCATTGGAGGGGTGGATAGAGCTTTCGGCTAGCACGCTGTTGGCCCAGCGTTCGACCCTCCGACCGGCCAATGAAGAATTAGAGGAACTTATTTCTGGTGATAGAAATTCATTTCACGTCATAATGTGGAAATTCATTTCACGTCATAATGTGGTTCGGATTCCACAATAAGCTGTAGATCCCGTTGCTAGGTAACCAGTTGGTTCTTGGCCACGTAAAATAAATCTAATCCTTCGGCCAGCTCTAGGAGAGCTGTTAGTCAGCTCAGTGGTCTGGTTAAACTAAGATATAATTAACATTTTTCATCTTACACGCAGCCCTCCTTCCTGAATGTTAGAACCCTTCCTTTCCTATTCATTCACTTCATCTATCCAACACTTTCTAATCCTTCTCCTCTTTCCTCCCAAAGCTTCCGATTTTTGCCATCCTGCCATCCTCCATTTTTTCCACACTACTAAATCATCTAAAATTTTCTTGATACATTTTTTCCGCCTAGGCAAATCATTTTTGCCTCTTCTACATGTCCTGACATGTACAGTATTACCCTGTAAATTCTTTATATGCAAAATATGCTGTACAGTCAATTCATCACAACAACTTCAATTTTTCTTTCATTCGTACTAATCACCCTCAATACCCTTCGATAAAGCAGAGATGGCTGAGAACTGTAATGCCTTCATGCATTCAATATCAGGCAGTCTTAGTTTCCTCCCAATCTTCCTTGCTCCTCCTATTTTGAGACTCGACTCTTTTTTTCATTCTGTCATCATAAAATACATTTATTACCAAATACCTGTACGGATTGACTTCTAACATTATTCTACCTTTCATATTAAATTCACATATAAGTTCACCTTCCTAATTTTCATTATGCCATAACCTTGTATTGCTCAGATATACTTTTCGATAACTTTCTTCTCATGCAAGCACTACAAACTCTTACTCGCATATGCAGTTTCTTTTCACATTCCAAAACCAGTACTATTTCATCTCAAACATCCGCCACGCCACCATACTCTCAAGGCCTACTTTATGATCCCACAACTTTTCATCTATGTTTGCTATCCTCTCTGACCTTTCGCATCATTCCATCTATGAAAGTATTAAAAAGCTGTGAAGACAGGGCAATCTTGGTTCAGCCACATTTTTTCCAGCAACAAAGCCACAGCCCCACCTGCATTTTTAAAAAACAGTTTTCTTCAAACAACACCGCTTAACTTACATTCCAAAGCCATGAATGGCTTGCAAAAGGTGTTACTGCGCCACCATACTCTCAAGTTAATGTTTTGATCCCAGATGGTCTGTTGTTTATGACTCTTGTCTACATGGAATCGGGAGCAGTTCTCCATTTGAGAAATTTCTGCATAACAACTTTTGTTCTTTTGAGGATAACAGCCCCTCAGAGTAGAGACCATATTGTAAAATAAGAAAATCATCATTCAGATCGGGATATGTCCAGTGATGAGTATTAACTAATGTGTAGCAGCAACACCACTTTTAGTATTAAATATATGCCTCCCTATTGTTATTGCTATAGACATTTATTAGCACTAGCATTACGATTATTCTTACTTTTGTTTTCGTCGTTGAAATATTATGATTGTCGTTGTTATTGTTCTTCAGCAGTAATAATTTGAGAAATTTTTGCTAAAATAATCATTAATTGTTATTTTCCCCAGGATTAACAGCCAGCCAGATGTCGAGAAAAGCTGTTCTTCCAATAAGAAAATTCTTCATTTGGTCATCGTGGCCAGCGATGTCCAGTGATGAGAATTAACCGGAATCCGGAGGCAGCGGCGCATAACCGCCTTTTTAGTATTAAATGTCTGACATTCCGCCGGAGGTATTGTTATTGCGATGTCCTTGACATTTATTAGCATCTAAACATTATGATTATTTTTATTTCTGTTTTCGTTGTTGAAGTATTATGATTGTCGTTGTTATTGGTCTTCATATATTAATAATAATTATCATAATTATTTTTCTAAAATGTTATTTTACTAATTCTATTACTATCTTTCCCCAGATTAACACCAGCCATGTTTTTGTATATATACCATTGTTCTTCCACCTGTCCATCTTCTCCCTGGTCATCGTGGCCAGCGAGGGCAAGAAGCGTAAGAACCGCAACCGGAATCCGGAGGCAGCGGCGCAGTCGCAACCGGCCCTCGGGCCCGAATTCAACATGTGTGACATTCAGACGCCGGAGGTCATCTACTGCTACTATATGTCCTTGACCCAGATCAGGTGAGCATCATAAACATTTATTATTTTGGTTTTATTTATCTATATATATATATATATATATATATATATATATATATATATATATATATACAAAACACATTTATATGTTATATATATATATATATATATATATATATATATATATATATATATATATATATATATATATTTATATCTATATATATATATTTATATCTATGTTTATATCTATATATATGTGTGTGTGTTTCTTGACGGGAAGAATTGGTGACCGGGTGGCCAAAGTCACTGTCTTACGTTGGTGTTAACAACAAGTCCTTGCCCCTACAAGGATAAAGCGACGGGCACCACTAAACTCATATCCTAATTGCTAAATTAAGGACGAATCCCTTGTTATTTCATTTGCATACACGGGAGGATAACCAGCAACACACTGAACTAACAACCTGCCTCAGAAATCACTGCTTCATTTGTCTACCTATGATAATGGTACCAATTGTTAGTTTTCTGTAAAAGAAAACTACTGAGATGGCTCTTTGTCTGTCCGTCCGCCCTCAGATCTTAAAAACTACTGAGGCTAGAGGGCTGCAAATTGGTATGTTGATCATCCACCTCCAATCATCAAACATACCAGTTTGCAACCCTCTAGCCTCAGTAGTTTTTATTTCATTTAAGGTTAAAGTTAGCCATGATCGTGCGTCTGGCACCGCTATGGGTACCAACAACACAGGCCACCACCGGGCCGCGGCTAAAAGTTTCATGGGCCGCGACTGAGAATTTCATGGGCCGTGGCTGAGAGTTCATACAGCATTTTACGATGTACAGAAAACTCGATTGCGCCGAAGGAACTTACGCTTATTTTTTACTTGTTAATATATCTAAACAATTCTCACCCCTTCCACCCTTATATACGCACAGAACATTTGGCCACGAGGAAAGTGGAACAGTGGAGTGTGAGATCTTCCACATATACCCTAAGGCCTTTTCAACAAACTACACACAATGAAACAAAGTTTACAAAGAAGACTGTTTTACAAACAGCAACTAAGCTGAGTAGGGTATTAACCATTTTAATGCATAAAAGTGAATATATTTGCATTAAATCTTCAGGTGCGGATCAGTTGTCTAGGATTGCCTCAGGTGCTAAGATAAAACAAGGGGAGGCAAAGGTCATTAATCCGGATTCCGGACATCTTTTTACTTCCCCTTTTAAATCTCCTTAGAACGTCTTGTGAAATATGGTGTCAAGAGTGTATAGACCTAGACTTAAAATATTATTATTTTCCTTATGTTAGTTGTATCAAATCAGATTCCTGTTACTATGGGATCAATCATGTGTGTGTGATTTTTCACTCAAGCGCACATAAAGAGCATTATCCTTATGGCCAGTTCCAGCTGAATATGTATGTTGATTTATTCTGACATTCAGTTCCTTACATGTCTGTTTTAAATAAGATGATTCACAGTCCATACACAAACAATGATGCTATTCCTGAGGACAGTTTCGTAGAAGCATGTTTTTTATATATTTACAGTGTTAATATGTGAAAAGATTGCATTTACATTGATTACTTTCAACATTGATTTGATTTTCTCGAAGCTAATGGAATAGGGCAAACAAAGTGTGTTCTTGGGTTATTTTATGTTTCTGTAACTTTTATTTTAAAATGTCTTCACATCTTTATTGTAGAAAGTAT
This sequence comes from Macrobrachium rosenbergii, assembly GCF_040412425.1. Taxonomy (NCBI): domain Eukaryota; kingdom Metazoa; phylum Arthropoda; class Malacostraca; order Decapoda; family Palaemonidae; genus Macrobrachium; species Macrobrachium rosenbergii. The sequence goes on from NC_089788.1 coordinate 56,747,594, forward strand.
CCAAAACATACGCTCTTATTTACTATGCTTACACCTTCTTTCTCTCAGTTAACAGTTGACATTTACTCTTCACTTCCATGATGGAGAAGTTGGTTCTACAGTCTTTTTACACATGCCTATTTTGACTTCCACAGACAATCCAAGTTTCGTTCCTTTCTTTTTTAGCACAAATCCTGAGACCTTTCTTGCTTCACCTACTACTATTATTACTGTTGTTATCTGAAACCTTTACTCTCAAATATTAAAAGAATCTACTGCTTCCATTCTCTCAACTTCTATACTAATATTTACTACGCCATCATTCTTGTTCCCATTTACCATTATAACTTACTCTTGCTCACTTTTACTCGCAGTTTTCGCCTCTTGCAAACACTCCTAAACTTTGGCGACTAATCTCTACAGGTTCTCTTCACTATCCTCAACCAATACTCTGTTTCCTGCGAACGCTAGCCATTCTATGCTTCATTTTTGGGCCATCTCAATATCCTTTAACTTTCTGGACACATTTACTGTTCTTTCTCTGACTTCTTGCATCACGCCATCCATAAACATACTAAACAGTCAGGGGGCATTGACTTACTTGGAGAACAAATTATTCTGTCTGAAGTGCTTGCTCACCTTTTCCCCCTTTGTTTATTACAGTCCTTCTTTTTCTCGCTCGCCTTCTTCTTGATCACCTTATTCATTTTCCCGTTTTTTTTATACGCAATCAACCACTTTGTCTTGCAGTTACACGTCAAATAGTCTCATTTTTTCCTTCACTAAACGTTTCATTTACTCATCCCACCACTTATTGTTTTTATTCACGTCTCCTGCACTAGCCCCATGCCCTCATGAATCCTGGTTGCATAATGCTTAGATCAAATGAGGTACAGTGACTTTTATAGTCGAACCTTAGTGTCTCGTTTTGTAGGTAAGAACATCACTAATTACACCTTGGGCCGTGTGTGTGTATATATATATATATATATATATATATATATATATATATATATATATATATATATATATATATATATATATATATGTATATATATATATATATATATATATATATATATATATATATATATATATATATATATATATATATATATAATATATAGTAAGAGATTTAGAGTGCTTGTGGGAGCCAAGTTTCGGATGTATGAAGGTATATTTGAGCCCATTCTAATTTTTGTAAGTGAAGCGTGAGGTTCAATGCAAATAAAAGGAAGGAGGTTGGGGCTGTTAATATAAATGGTTTATGCAGCGTTTGTGGTGTAAGAAAAATTTAAATCATGAGAAATGTGGATATTTATTAAGGAAGTGATTAAGCAAACTAGAGGAGGTATATGGGTGAGGTTAGATCATTGGTTTGAGATGGTTTGGCCATGTAAAAAGAATGGAGAACAGGGAGTTGGTGGAAAGGGGGTATAATTTGATGTTAGAAGGAAAATAGAAAAGAAGGCGCAGAAAGCACTTGACAGATGAAGTGGAGGAGATACTGGAAAATCAGGACTTCAGTATGCCTTAAGCGCAAGAGTGCTTGCTAGATAGAGGTAATTGGTACAGTGCATGTTGGGGGTTTGATGTGATGCTGATGGGACTTCTGCGTAGGTGTAAGTAGCCTTTAATGTTGTAGGTGTTTTCTACACTGGAGTTTCATGTATGAGTTAGTTGTCTTAACATGAATTTGGTGATGATGATTATCATATTATTCTCTGGACCTGCGCTCTGTTAAGGAAGATATGTTAAATTGAATCTATCTATCGATGTATCTGTCTGCCTATCTATCTATCTATCTATATATGTGTGAGAAGGTAATTATATATATACATATATGTATATATATATATACAGTATATATATATATATATATATATATATATATATATATATATATATATATATAATATTTATATATATATATATATATATATATATATATATATCCCTATCGGTCAATGATTAATATATATATAGATTTTAATAATTAATTACTACGAATTTTTATAATTACCGAACGCTGAAACTACAAATTTGCCAAATATTTCAGTACTGATAAGCCGAATCTAAGAGGCTTCAGGGTCTCCCTCCAGAGCCTGACTATTATGGTCCATCTGCTCTTTTATTTACTTCAGTCTGTTATGCTTCGTTACCACATAAAAAATAGTTTTGTCGTAATTTCTGTATAATTTGCGTTATTTAATCGACGTGAGTCACATGTCTTTCATTACTCAATGCAGATAATTAGTCCTTCCATGCTAAACCAGTCTGTTTTGTAAGTTCATTAGATTTCGCAAAATCATTGGTCACTTCATATTGATTTTCTTGCACTATAGTACTGAATACATATTCCAGGTCATTGTTCAAATTCTAGCATCAGTTTGAAAGTTATGATCATTCATTTTTTTTCAGTTTTCACAATTGCCAAAACTGTCAGTTCTACTGAATTGATTGTGTATGTTGACTGACTGTTGAACAAATTGTAACATATGTTTCATGAAGACACGAAAAGTCTTGCCCGATCACCAGCCATCAACGTTAATTTTAATGTAACCATCTGCTGAATTAAGAACAGCGATAGTATTTTAGAAAATCAGACATTTATAAGAAACTAATAAGCCTCAACACTGCTGTGAATATCAGTGATATTTGCATAAAGGAAAGCTTCTGCCCAACATTCACATAGACACACAAATAATATATTTATGTATACATATATATACAGTATATATATATATATATATATATATATATATATATATATATATGCATATACATATAATATGTGTGTATGTGCGCGCTCGTGAGCGTGCATGCGTGTGTACATGTGCTTGTGTTTGTGCTGGGCTGATAAAGTCACCCTGAAAGGATTGCTACCCGGAAAGTCAAACACCCTCGCGAGCCAGCCTTTCTAAAGGAATATATATATACAGTATATACATATATATATATATATATATATATATATATATATATATATATATATATATTTATATATATATATATATATATATATATATATATATATATATATATATATATATATATATATATATATATATATATATATATATATATATATATATATATATACGTGTGGATTAAGGCGTCCACTGTAGTCCTGAGTTCTTGTCCTTCGTTGGTTCGAGCCCACGGGTAGACGAACTTATTATCAAGTAAAAAATTCCCCTTCGGTAACATATATGAAAATATATTATTTCCGAGGTAGAACAATTGGATATTAAAGGACGTTTGTAGCTTAATGATTGTATATGAATCACGGTGATGTGATAAATATATATATATATCATATATATATATATATATATATATATATATATATATATATATAGTATATATGTATATGAATTTTTGTTACATAAACTTGTGACAATTTCTATATTCACATATATTAAGCCCCAAATTACATTTAATATCCACTTCACAATACCTTAGGAATAACATACACCCATGGGGACTTATATGATAAGTCCTTCGTCCGCAGAAGAATCCAACCGAAGACTTAAGCGATATTTGTGGCCTAATGTCGCGGTGTTTGTGCAAGTTTTACATACAAATTTACAAATCAGATACCATGTTGGAGGTGGGTTGATATCGATTCTTCTAAGCAGAGAACCTGAATTCGACAGGAATGTTTACAGCAGAGTCGATATCAACTTATACCTCTCTTGATGGTTCGGTGGTCTAAGTCACTGCTATTGTTGTTTCTAAAGCAGTGATGCATCGGTTCAAATTCTGCCGCGAACGAAGCACTTATCATTTATAATTCCCCTTGGGTGTAATCCATGTCCAGTGTATAGTGAATTGGGTATTAAACAGTATTTGTGGCTTTAATATTCTTATAGATACATAACGATATCAACGTACCAACTGTTATCGGAAATGAGTTAAAATCTGGTCTGTTAAGAAGACGGTGGAAATCGTACCCTTGTCAATCAATAAGAGAATCATTATTACTTTTTAGCCGAGTATTATTTCCCGTAAAATAAGATCCGAGACAAAATAAGAAATCATGAAATGATTGTTTATAACGTCAGGTGGTGGAATATAATGGATGAAATGGTAAAATCTGGAATATTTGTTTATTTTTATTTTGTAATTTTATAAGTGCTGTCGCTTTTTATTCTTCTTATTTTTTTGACTGTTGTATCACATTTCCAGAAGAATTTTCATGTTCTTGGGAGCAGATAAAATGAAGCTATTTGATATTTCATTTTTGATATTCAGTAACTGCGGCTATATTCAGATTATAAAATAAAGAGAGAAGAGAGAGAGAGAGAGAGAGAGAGAGAGAGAGAGAGAGAGAGAGAGAGAGAGAGGTTTTCAACTTGGTTTCGCTCACGCACTTAAAAATGACGCAGCATGTAATCGAACTCAAAGTTGTGTGTGCAAAACACTTGAGAAGTACATGTGCACACAATCAGCTTTTCGCTTATCGAACGGAGACAAGTCGTGGAATGAACTATGCTCACACACACACACACACAAAGACTTTTATCTGTCTTTATTATCACCATGATGCCACAAAAAAAAAGCTTGCAAAGGTGTTGATGCGTGGGTGAGAGTACTAGAAAAGTTTAATGATTTAATACAGATTTAATCTCTTGATGGCGTACGTTGTCATAAGATTAATGATGAGCTCTTGTAGACTGCTGTTATATCTTTCAAACAGGGTAAATTTGAATTAAATTGATCCTTTAGGAAAATTTTTGCAATTCGCTACAGGTAGAAACCCGCTCGGAGAGTATGTTAAACTTCCATTTATGTTCAGTTGACAGAATTACATCATAATCAAGAGATGTGAAATATACCGAGTACTACAGTACGTGGTGGCTGCCTTAGGATTGTGACCCGGATTCATGCTAATCTTTTTCATTGCTTCGACTGTTCCATAAGAAATGCTGAAAGTTACAGGAAAGATTTCAGGATTTGATTCTGAATGACGTGACTGACAACTAGCAAGCTGCAAATCATTGCGACCGGACTACTCTCGTAGTAACTTACATATCTGATACAAGAGGATCTTTAACCTTAGTCTTATTAATTCTGTAATCGCATGTAAAAATCGCGTGGGAATGGTCAGTCTCATGTCGAGACTAAGAAAAGAACCTTGATATCTATGTAATATTCACATGCATGAAATCTTCACATGGAAAGGACTTATTGATTAAAATTAAGCCAAATTAAGCCGGCTTTATGCCAGTAAGGGCCCTTGCCGAAGGGTAGGCCGGTGAGATATTCATGAGAACAGGAGGCCTGGCGCGAACCCCGGACCCCGGACCCGGCCCAACCAACTGAGGCGGTAGGACTTCGTACTGACGTGTCATTATATTCACAATCGCATGAAATGTTCAAAATAGAAAATAATCGCTTAATTTTCCTGTATTGTTTCGTTATCGTTAACCTTTGTTTCTTTGTTAAACTCCGAGGAATGCAGTTATTTTGTAGAGCTATTGTTTGAGTTCCAGTGCTGTCATTAAATAGGACTGTAGTCCCTCCAGTTGGGGACGTAGTTCAATAAAAGATAAGTTTGAAGTTAATATGTAAATAGGGATTCGAAACCTCCGCGGAATTTAGATGTAGAAGTTCCTCGTTGCCAAAGTGGATTGGAGCAAAGTTTCGTCCTAATGTACACCCGGGAATTTCAACGCTCTTATTAACTGCCGGCGCTCGGAAATTCTCCAGAGCTGGCGGGCGGCGGCGACGTTTTCTTCAATAGAATGGACGTCCGCCTGAATTTATCTCTTCAGCTGTGTATGCGTACACACACACACACACACACACACTATATATATATATATATATATATATATATATATATATATATATATATATATATATATATATATATATATATATATATATATATATATATATATATATATATATATATATATATATATATATATATATATATATATATTCACATACATTAAGCTACAAACGTCGTTTAATATCTAATTCGCTCTACTGCGAAATTAACCCATTAGGTGACGAACCGCTTAATTATAATTTCCCTTCGGTATTATTTCCGAGGTAGAGTGCATTGGATATTTAAAGACATTTAAGTTTAATGTTTGTGAATATAAAAAATGTCACGGTGATGTGATTAAAACATGTGTATATGTATATGTATATATATATATATATATATATATATATATATATATATATATATATATATATATATATATATATAAATATATATATACACATATATATACAGGTATATATGTATGTATGTATATATATATATATATATATATATATATATATATATATATATATATATATATATATATATATATATATATACTTATGTATTTTTAGAGATGGCGGAGGTGGAGGGAGGCGGTCTCATTCTCCCAGCGAATTGGAAAAGTACATATGTTATGGTAAAGCCTTTGTGCCTACTTAAACTTTCAATTAGGTACTTGGTAGTCAGTCATCAGTTGTGGCGTTTATCGGAGCTTGGGCTAGAAACTTCACCCAGAAAAATCTAGGAACCACTATTTTTCATGCTGTATATTTTGAAAAAGTCCTTCATTATTAAAAACATAATTCATTATATTCCCTCTAATTCATACCTCATTGTGAAGGGGTGTCTACTTTGTGAATGACCATAAGATCCGCAGATCATGTGAGAGAGAGAGAGAGAGAGAGAGAGAGAGAGAGAAAGAGATTTTGTAAGAGAGCTTGCTGTTAGCTGGATGTTTTTTGTTTTGTTTTGCAATAAAAACGAGAGTATATATAACTTGCTGTCGAGATATAAGGGAGAATAGTTGAGACGTTAACATGTTACAATGCCAAGAATATATTTTGTTCCAAGAGCATTAATCAGCCTCACGCAAACATTTGCAGGTTTTATTTTGTATTCATCTTTATTTCTTGAGTAAAGGCGCAGCGTTTGTCATGTTCATTTCCTCTTTTTCCAGTTGTGATGTCGCCTTGGAGCAGTACGTCGTAATCTTTCTGCCTTTTTTCTTTTTCTCTTCGAGTGTTTTCCGTCAGTCTTTTACAAGCTCTTGTTTTGTAACTGATTTTCCCTTGATAGTCATTTTCCCCCCTGGTGACACTGAGAGAGAGAGAGAGAGAGAGAGAGAGAGAGAGAGAGAGAGAGAGAGAGAGAGAGGGGATGCTTTTCCTTGGACTCGCTGCCAGTCGTTACTTTCGTTGGAGAGAGATGCAAGAGGAGAGAGAATGTCTTTCAGTACTGTTTCTAAACAGTTCCGTTGTAGAGGGAGAGATTTTTATGTATTTAGTTGCTATTATTAATTTTTTTTTTTTTTTTGCTTTCTGTAGTTAGCTTTTGAACACTGAGCTGTTCTCTGGAAGTCAGTCATTTTTCATCAAATGATCCAAACTTTATATGTAAATAATTTCTCCAGTGGTCGTAATTTTGTTAGTATTTATTTGTTATTTGGGCGTTATTTTTCGCTAAGGTTTATACTTTTATTTCATGTAATATAAAATAGGTTACTTTTCTGAATGAAAGTTTTTCCATTTTCAATATTCTTAAGCATTTAGAGACTCTGTTAGTCAATTTTTACCAGAAACGTATGTAATTTTAATAACCACCAACCCTCTTATCTTAAATCCTCGATAACTTCACACTTTTTGTCACTGCAAGGCCTGAGATTCCAATGCAAGATTATAAGGAAATTCTGACGTCCATAGCAGGATACGAACGCCCCACTCATTTCTTGCGATTATTTTCTATAAGAGGAAAAACAACCTTTTTCCATCATTTGATTATTTACCCTTTTGTTTCACCAAAATTTCATAATAATTAGACTCACACGGATGCAAATTCTGACCCAGTTGTGCTATAACTCGGCTCAGGCATCCTGACAAATTTTGAAAGAACATATCACGTCGTTTTCGTCGTTTTTAGCTCTTTGATAGGTTAAGGGGGAGGGGACGATGTTGGTCATATACAGTAGTAATTAAATATGTGACATTGTGGCACTTTCGATCCTTCGTCATAACTATGGTGCGTCAAATTAAGTTGCCCTTCATTTGGATTCTCGAAGTTACTGAAGGCCAAGTTCAGCAGAAGAAGAGAAATAATGTAAGTCATAAATAAGCAGTTCTTTACTGAAGGTTGAATATGAGCTATAGTATTGTAGGTATTAATTTTATTTCGATTCCAAAGACTAAAATACCACCCAACGCAAAGAAATAGTATAGAAAATAAGTTACTTCACAAAAAAACAAACCATAGATCAAAGTTTCACTCATGTTAGGATATCGGATTTGGTGAAATTCACTTTCATAAAATTGGAATCGCTTCAAAATGAATATCAAATTATTGAAGACTTACAAATCACCAGTACGCATGTCGTAAGAGCAAATAGTTTGCACCAAAGTTTAGATTAGACCTAAAATTATTATTATTGTTCCGTGTTTTCGCAAATGTCTGTGGAACATTCCAAACATTGCTTTAACTTTGAAAGTAGTCATACACAGAGGGGAATGATCATTTGGGAAAAATTGAAAACCTGAGCACAGTTAATATAATAATCACACAACAAATCAAGATAAATGCACAGACAGGTAATATATATTGTCACGAAGTGATCAAGCACCTGGTTATTACACAAATAATAAGACCAAAAGTTACCTCACTTCGACCAGATACTTGAAACCTCATAACAAATATATTAAGACTGAATACTCTAAAGGTACAGTGATCCCATAAAACTTACTTATCACTTGAGAAAATCATTGTAACTTTATCAAGTTATGGGTCGGGTAACAATTAACAAGTTATAAATAGACTAGTGGAGAATGGGTATCACTTCAATAAACCCTATAACTGTTTCTCTAGTTCTATTACACCTAGATAAGTCTCTGGTAAACAAATAGATATATCACTTACTTTGTACACATTCATTAATTTCTCTAATTACTGGTGGTCAAAATGAAATGCTGTGCTTTTAAAACTTTAAACAAACAGATTTATATCTAAATTCAAAAGTTATATGCAGAGTTCACAATCTCAAAAAGATTTACTATTAATTGATAACAGGGTAAGATTTAAGTATTTTTTAATCAAGTTTAATTCACAAAACTTTAAGTTATTAAGAAAGCAATTTGGTGAAGTAAGATTCAAATCATTAACTATCACTCAAGTTTTAAACATATACCTAATTAATTAAACTCCACACAAATAATCACCAAAATATTACTGACTGGAATCCATATAAATAGTCTCTGAAATCTCAATAATGAGTATGCATTAACAAAATGCTAAGTAATAACCAGCACAAAACTTTGTAAAACAGTAATTATAAAATTAGAGTAATATGATAGCACATACACATAAGAATGAAATATGCAAAAATGGAAATATACCAACAGCCATTTCTAAGACGAAAATATGTTTAAAGATTATAACAATCTTTCAAAAGATTACCTTCACTTAAAAAAAAAAAAAAAAAGT